>NC_058501.1:4242424-4545454 GCF_020382885.2 Scatophagus argus
AGTTGCACTTTTGAAAAAAAGCTTCATTTAATATCAGCTACTGTAATAATCAATAAACATCAGTTGTCACTTCAAAGCGACATGCCGGCCTGGTGTTAGAACCACAGATCATGCTTATGGAAACTACCACGCATCACTCTGAGATGATCCAGAGGCAATTAATGGGGGAAAAACTTTCTTGGCAGTGAGTTTAATCTCATTAAGTACAGTACACAGTGTTTTTAAGCCGTGTTATTTGTCTGTGCATTCAGCCTGGTCTACACAATATGCCATCTATTTCACAAGTAGGAGCACGACAAGCTGTTTAAGAGATCTTAGGGGAAATGTGATGCTGCAGTATGGCAGGGCTTACAGATAAGCCTCCCTCCATAGCGCAAAGTCAAACAAGAGAGAGTTGGTCCACAGCCTGCAGGCGTTCGCTGGTGTTATTGACACAGAGCCTCCACCCTGCGCACAGCCATATTTAGACAAGTTTTTACAGAAAGATGGCTGAGATGGAGTTTCATTTTCTGAGAGTGTATTTGTGTGAGATTAGATTTATAGCTGTTGCTTTTGACTAGCCTCCCATGTTCCCATGTTTTATGGGACTTAAAACCAACATCAACACAAATGCCCATGCAGTCTGTTAATTATTTAAGTATTTGCAAGAATTTGATTTGTATTCTCTCATCTTTTTTTGTGCAAAGAGGGCAAACTTTCTTTTTGCATTCTCAAATATGAAGATTTTCTGCTTTTTCTCTGTTTTGCAGGATTAAATGTCTGTTCATCCTAATTACAAAACATGTTTGCTTTGTGGTGGTGCTTGGAAGCCATCTTTGTGAAAGTAACCATTAAAAAGGCTTTTGCCGGACAGAGCTGAATAGGATGGCTTGTGCAGGGTGTGTTAAGAAAGCTGGATACCATTTTCCAAGATGACGCCCCAACCATTCCAGTGAAAGTTGCTCACCAGGTGCATACTCATAAATTTTAGACAGGTCTTTGGGCTTCCATGTTTCTGTGAAACCTCATCTACTTTGCCTGTTCACTTTAAGCATGTTCTGCAGCTGCCCTTATAAACTACACAGCACGGTTATTGAAATGCAGTACAGATGTACCCTTATGGTGTACATCAATTTTTAGTGTTCCCCTGGAAACCGTTTCCATTATTGTCTGTTCTGAATTTGGTTGTGTTTTCTCACTTCGCATCAATTCAGTGAAGACTTTTTCTTAATTTGCTTGTGTTTTGTCTATTAGCTGGCATTTTTTTACTTTGTGTGATTTTACTTTTGACTGAAAGAAAAAAAATTGGGGCTGCACATGTCCCAACACATAAAGTACTACTCCAATACACATTATAATTTATAAGAGGCTTTTGACAGAAGCTAATAGTGAAACTGCGTAAACTACCATACTGCATACACACCACTGAATGTTTTAACATGCCAGAACTTTGATCATCCAAAATCCAGATTGTTGACTGTTCAGACAATTAGGCAGATTTTTCTAAAATTAATCAATTCCCTGCTGACCTGCTGACAGATATCTATTGATACGTATTTAACATCAATGGATAGAACTCTGGCATGGTGGTCTGGGCCCTTCTATGTGGAGTTTGCATGTTCTCCCTGTGCCTGCGTGGGTTTTCTCCGGGTTCTCCGGCTTCCTCCCACAATACCAAAAACATGCACATTAGGTTAATCGGCTACTCTACATTGCCCCTAGGTGTGAGTGTGTGAGTGTGTGGTTGTCTCTCTTTGTGTGTTGGCCCTGCGATTGACTGGCGACCAGTCCAGGGTGTACCCCGCCTCTCGCCCGTAGTCAGCTGGGATAGGCTCCAGCTCCCCCGCGACCCTGACGGATGAGCGGTATAGAAAATGGATGGATGGATGGATGGATAGAATTCTGACATTACAAAGAGACTTCATAATGTTTGTTATGTTAAACAATTTCTCAGTGGTTCCCTTAAAGGCCAGTGTTGTACCTGGAGCTCAAACTCATGACAAATTACACCAAATCTACACGGTCAGCCAGAGTGTGTAATTAGTTAAACTTACAAGCACTCAAAAACTAACACATCTAACAAATCAACATATATATATATATATATATATATATATATATATATATATCTTTTTTCAAGCATTACTTGTGCTTGCCTAACGAATGCTTAATTTTGTGCTGTGAAACACCGCAATTGCTGCCAAAAGCACTTCTCGCATTGTTACTGAGCAGCAGATTTTTCCAGGATAAAAAAGGAATACCTCCGGTGACAAAAAACAACAGATCAGACAGTGTCTGTGTGTAAATGATGCATTTGTTCCAAAAACAGAGAGGGTATCAAAATTACCTAATCATCAAGGAATAAAATTTGGCAGCAGTACACACAGTGAGCATGGATGAGACTAATTTACTAAACATACCCTCCAGTCTCATAATTACATGTAATTTTACCGGCATAATTAACTAATTTAATTACTACTCCTCAAGAGCATCAATTATTGATATTACAGAGCATTCAGATGGCAGGCAGAGCTCTCGACGTGGCACGCATTCAGAGGGTGGTAAACACACGCTGGCTTTCCGAGAGTCTTGGCCAGATTCCTGCTAGCGCTAAGCGGAGGGGTGAGAGAGCTAGAGACAGACAGAAGAGCGTCTGTGTGTGTGTGTGTGTGTGTGTGTGTGTGTGTGTGTGAGGGAAAAAGAGAAAGAGCGTGCCATCACAGAGGTCCAGCGTTCCTTCAGCTGTTAATTAGAGCTTTGCATTGGCCTCATGAGGAATTTCAGAGGTGGACAAATGAAGCTTTTTGCCCTCAGACGTCTGGATGTCAGCCCGGACGTGTTATCATTAAGGCTACTGTTTGTGAGAAAAAGGTAGAGAGGCAGAGAAATATGCTTATGTGTACATGCCTCTCTCAGTCACTGCCTGTATGTTTCCATCAAATCATAGCGAGCAATCCCTTTCTTGGAAACCGTCCCAGTGCTTAACATATAGTGGATTTAGTTGTCCATTATTTATCCTCAATGGAACAAGAGAAAACATATGAGTTTGGTTGCTTTTACGTTTGATCCAAGTACAATGAGCACCGTCTCTAGTTTTCATTTTAATTAACTAATCTAGGCTGTTTGAACTTCCACGTAAAGTGGGTGTGGATATTGTCCAAACAACACAGGAATGACAGGCAATTTTTATTGGCTTACTTTATATTCTTGGCAGTTTACATGTGTAATATTCATGTTCAAATGACATCATCACTGTCTGTTAAGGTTTAATGGAGTAGTTCACAGAATCTAACAGGCAGCATCTGCTTGATGTGACTGTTGGCAAGCTGAAGAACGAGAGCAGACAAATCTGTACAGTGTTGTGAATATTAGGCTTTAGAATTTTCAAATTACACTTCAAGTGCTGTTCAGGGTTATCTGTCTTTATTTTGTGATCTGTTACCCTGCTGAAGGCTTTACTGTACTATTACATTTTAGTTCTGCTTTATGTTCCAGTCTTCAATGTCTTAAACAATGCCTTTTAAAGAGTGTTAACAGACTGTTACACCATGGCTCTACTGGGGGAGAACATATGTATATTTTTCACATAATGTATTAAGCAGCTGTTAACTGAGCTGTACTTATACAGGTGCTGAAATAGTCTAAATGTTACCTTATGTTAATAATCATACTTTTCACTGTAGTGCTGCTCAGTTTCACCATGTGGGCCCTCAATGTTGTTCTGAGTGTGGCCTTGCATTACCACCCACTTTTGATCCATTAGTACCCTTCAAGACCTGCAGTGCACAGCATTCAGGAGCTCTGCTTCAAAATGCTGCATAACTACTGAACTGAAGGGCAAGTATACGCTCTATGTGTGTTTACAGAGCATGTAAAAAAAACTATATATATATATATATATTCCAAAGGTAGTAGAGAAAGTCTGATTCAACAGTGCCACGGTGGTTCAGGATAGTCCCACGTGAACTGGCTGGCCTACACTTGAAATGGAGAAGCAAGGCACACTGAGCACTGGGGTGAAAATTAAGTGTCTGACATCTCGATAGGTGTGTGTGTATGTGTGTGTGTGCATGTTTTCATGTTTGTGTGTTAGATAAAGAGAGTGATACAGTTCAGAGGGAAAGTGGTTGTGTGAAAAGGAAGGATGTGCACCCGTATGTGTCATTTACATTGTACATGTCTGTCCGCATGTGTATGTAAGTGATCATGTTTTGTATGGATGACAACATACTGCACACACTCATTTGTGTGTGTGTGCTGGCATATGTGTATGTGCACCCACATAAGACTTTATGTGTGTGTTTGTGAGTGCCCTGAACATCTCCTCTGTGCTCCTCTCTAATTATATTCATAACAGCAATCTGAATGTGCAGGGCCCCTGATGAATGTGCCACCCAAGTGTGACTTGCTCCTAATAGGATTCTGGGATACGGCAGCAGTCGACAACAGGGGCCCCGAGTGGCAGACAACGCCCTACGCCTCGGTGTCACAGACACACACAAACGCATGCATGCAGAAGCACTCAATCACATACACACAGTATAAAAAGTTCATGATTGTGTCAGTCTTTTCACTCCTTCTTTCTCACTCACTTTCCTCCTCATTATCTTTCACTCCCTGTAAATGTGCATTTAACCTCACCTTCACTGCATAGATGGCAGATTAACTGGCATTGTCAGAAAGTTATGTAACTGAGTGTGGGTTTTTTTGGGTGGGAGGGGGGGCACTCATTAATAAACACGTAGTCAAAATGACAGTGCCTGCATGAACTGACCGTTGTTATCTTCTTAAATGTACTACTAGTGGCATCAATCTTTGAATGAACTTGTTGTACACTGAATCTTTCAGTATCACTGATTTTGTTGGACAAACTTAACGTGTTCAGGTTGGGTCAGTTTAATGTATTAGGATTCATTCATCTTACGTACTAGCTTGGGTCAGATTTTATTTTATAGGGTTGGTTAAAAAAAAAAGAAAGCACCATTTAATCACATGGGAATAATACATGAACAGATCACGTATCTGACTGAACTAAAGGAATGATCAGCTTACTTTTTGTGTTGGAGAAGTCAGGGTTTGGTGTACCTTCAAGTTGCGTTCCAGGCAGCAGCAGTGCTGCAAATGCCAGTCTGTGCTTTCAGCGTTTATTTGTTGAAACTGTGTCACAGTGGTGTTGATTCAGTACTGTGGTCACTTTTGAGGCTTTAGTTTTGTGGTGTTGTCTGTCTGCTGGTGAGCTGTGACTTAACCCCCATGACTTCATGAAAAAGCTTTTTGATCATGTTGGTATCAGAAATGAACTTGAGTGTTTGTCTAATGTTCATTAAATACTGATTGTCTGGCCTCAACTGAGGTTTTTCCAGTAAGGTATACTCGCCTCTTCTGTCGCATTACCGACCTGTGACCTGTGTGTGAAATATAACACTCTACTGATTTTACAAATGTGGGATACTATTCAGCCTGGAAAACAGTTGTATATTGTCTTCTGCAGAGATGGAGCTTTGTGAAATAAACCTAATAAGCTGGAGGCAAATGCCATAAGAAAATAGGAATCACATTGTATTTTGACATTATCCCCATGAATTGCTGTGATGTTTACACTTAGTGCTACACTGAAGTGCAAAGATCACATGTTATTAAAGCACTTGCTTATTCAAGAATATTAGCATATTCATTACCACAGGAATATGATATTGTCCCTTTGCATAGGTTGCATTCAATCTATATGCTTCTGATGCAACACCTGTTTAATATACTGCTTAGTTTGTGCTCAATGACTGATTAACATAAGAAAGAGCTATGTGATTTCAACATTCAAGTTCAATTAGGAGGCTGTACATATTCAGGTATGTAGAAATGAGATCTGAGACTTGGAGTGGATGTATGGGATAAGACATATAGTCAAAGGCCTTTCCTCTGGGATGCCATTACCATGGAGGGTTTGGCAGAGGAAGCCCTTAATCACAAACACACCACTCTGCATCCATCCGTCAAAGTGTCAGCCTGGTTTCTTCTCTCCGGCTTCCCAGGAACACCATTATGAGGAGTCACCGTGAGTCGTGTTGTAGCCCTGTAACATATATATATATGACCATATATATATGGTTGGTCCCAGATGAGCAAAGGGAGAAAAACAGAAGCTACTCACACATAGATGCATACATGGTCATGCACACACACATGCAGGCATGCAGGTAGGCAGGCAAGCAGGCAGGATACTGGACAGCCTATCAGGCCCCAACAGGCCCCCAACAGGCCCCCAGCAGGCTCCTCAACAGGGCTCTGATGGGCTGTGGCATTGATAGACCATCTGTAACTGTGTCACGTTGGATTACAGTGAGCGGGATAGAAACACAAAAGAGGGAAGAAGAAGAGAGAAGGAGGGAGGGAAGAGGAGAGATGAGGAGGAAAAGGAGGAGGGGGAGACTGAGGGATCAAACCTGCTCCTCCTCCAAGAGAGCCTCTCTGTCTTTCTCTCTGAGACAGGTCCTTATCCTGGAAGAAAAGACTTAATCCCTAACCCCCCCCCAGAAATTCACCATCTCCCTCCTCTGCTTCCTAGTCATCCTCTTGCTACCCCTCTCTCTCTCTCTCTCTCTCTCTCTCTCTCGTACTCTCACTGTCTTTCTCTCTCCTTGCTGCTGAGGGACAGTAGTGTCTCAGCTGTAAGGCTTTGTGTTCCTCCTGGGAACCTGCCTAAGAGATTGATCTGCACAACGTGAGGAGCACAAAGACCTTGGGGTTTACGCGCCACAGAGCCAGCCATGTATCAAGATGTATCCAGCGTGGGAGTAGCCATACCTGTCTTATCGCATCACGGCTAAATGGACAGATGATGGAAAGAAGAAGGAGCACAAAGGGAGGAGAGGAGGGGGGTAAAATGGGGCTGCGCTGCTTGTATTCGTCAGAAATTTAACAGCAGTGAAAAGAGAATGAATTCATGTTATGTGCTGAGTTTCATTCAAAGTTTTAGGCAAATCAATAAACAATTTTTTTTTCTAAAACAACTAGCTGCTCTAAAAGTTCTAGCTTTTCTACATGTAGTCTGGTACCAAACAATGTAAAAGGTAGAAAAGGGCATGATTATTTCGAAACATCTGTCCTGATGTCATATACGAAATGCACATCACCAAATGTAGCTAAATATAGAATACATTTCATTACACACAACTGGCCTGAGTGGATGCATGGATACATATTTTAACTGCTGTGTTATAATAATAATGTAATGATTGTCTTAAATCAGCCCTGTTGTCTAGAAATTTTGTTTATATTGTTGACATACACAAGGATGGATGACATGGCTCCACTTCCACCCACTGTACAAAAAAAAAAGAAAAAATATCCCAGATATAAGCACTATCATTGTGATGCAATGATACGGTGATGACATAATTTGGAGATATGGTTTACGTAGCACTCAGCTGTCAATCATGAAGTTTCACTTCATTTTTATTTCATCAAATCACATCTTAACAGTTGAACATGCATCAATTTGATTTGAAGACCTAAAATCACCAAAATTATATTTGAAGAAAATGTATATGATGTGTACTTAGAGTTTTTAGTTGTTTGGCCCATCTCCCATCTGCAAACATAGAATGGAAGGAACATATGACCTAATCTGGAGCCAGCCACCAGGTGATGTTTTGACTTCACTCAGCTCTCATGTCGTCTATCTTTATTTTACAGTCAATGTACAATTTTGTTTTACAGTCAATATACAACAAATTTTCAATAGAGAATACATTTATAAAGGAAAGCTATTCTTGACCAATTATGTAAACACATCAACATTTTTCATGTGTCTTCTGATGGATATTTTAAAATGAATTAAAAATGGCCTAACTTTAAACATGGTGCTTGAGTTTGGAAGCGAACCTTCTGGCTGAGGTGGGACCAAGTCATTGCCAAGACATTGCTGTCTTCTGCAAAATGCTCTACTTCCATAATGTTGGGAGTCTTCCAAGAAGGATAAAAAAAAAAAAAACACAAAACACAAAACCGAGGCATCAGAGACATAGATACTGACTGGCCCTCATGTGGGTCAAGCTCCAAGAATGCTGGTAATGCTGCAACTCAGTATTATCTTTTAATATACTTTCCTCGCCTGGAACATGTCCATATACCCAATTTACTGTTATTCTAAACTGATGATCTTCATGATTCCCAACTTGAGATTTTATATATGTATGTAAGTATAAATAATAATACCCATATATACAGTCAAGCCTGAAATTATTCATACCCCTGGCAAATTTTGACTTAAAGGTACTTTTATTCAACCAGCAAGTTTTTTCTTGTTTGGAAATGACACAGGCATCTCCCAGAAGATAATAAGACAGTGTACAAGAGGCAACATTGTGCAAAAAATTATTTCTCAGCTTTTATTTACATTTGAACAAAAAGTGGCATGTCCAAAATTATTCATACTCTTTGCAAGCTGTCACAGTCTATGGGAAAATCCAAAGTTCTATACCATTCCAAATAGTCCAAGCTGTTCTAAAGCATCCTAATTACCCTGATTTATTGGGAACAGCTGTTTTAATCAACTCAACAGGTGAAAAACAGCAGCTCTGCAGTTGGTTTTTGGACAGTCATGGCTAAGACAAAGGAGCTCACTGAGGACCTGCAGCTGCGCATTGGGCCTTGGCCTTGGGCACCAGTGGCCATTTCAGCACGGCAGTGACCCAAAACACACAGCAAAAATGGTGAAGAAATGGTTAGCAGACAAAAACATTAACATTTTGCAGTGACCCAGCCAGAGTCCTGACTTGAATACAATTGAGAATCTGTGAAGGGAACTAAAGATCAGGGTGATGGCAAGGAGACCATCCATCTTGAAAGAGTTGGAGCTCATCACTAAAGATGAATGGACAAAAATACCAGTGGAGACATGCAAAAAGCTGGTCAACAATTATTGGAGGCATTTGATTTCTGTAATAGCCAATAAAGGCATTTCTATTGATTATTGAGAAGATTATGAATAATTTTGGACATGCCATTTTTTGTTCAAATGTGAATAAAAGTTGAGAAATATTTTTTTCCACAATGATGCCACTTGTACATCATTTTATTATCTTCTGGGAGACGCGTGTGTCAGTTCCAAACAAGAAAAAACTCTGGTGGTTGAATAAAAGTAACTTTAAGTCAAAATTTGCCAGGGGTATGAATAATTTCAGGCTTGACTGTATATTGTAATACTTCTATAACACTAATATATACTGTAATTCTCTGAAAAAGGGCAATTCTGCATACATTTCATACTAAAGAACATTTAGTTTTAGAAATTTCATACTATTATCCTGATAAAACTTCTGTATTTTTGAGTGTTGAGTTTTTTATGCAGGACTGTACTGAACTGAACATTTGCAATACCAAATATGTCTTTTGTCCATGTCTTCTAGAAGAACATGTAGAAGCATTTTGAGCTGATGCTTGTATCAGTAGGGTAATATCATTTGTCTGTGTCGAACACCGTTATAAATCACTGCTGAAAAATATATCTGTTTTACAATGTGACAACACTGACTGTTGATAGGAGCCAGCAAACACCTGCAGTCTCCTGTGGGAAGGTTGCAGCGGACCTCCTCCCGTCACAGTCAAAAGTCCACCAGCCACTTTGTCATCCATCCATTTTCTATACCTCTTATCCATGCAGGGTCATGGGGGGCTGGAGTCTATCCCAGCTGACTACAGGTGAGAAGTGGTTTACATCCTGGACTGGTTGCCAGTCAACTGCAGGGCCAACACAAGACAGACAATCACATATACTCACACACTCACACCCAGGGACAATGCAGGGAAGCCAGTTAACCTCATGTGCATGCTTTTGCGGTTGTGGGAGGAAGCTGGAGTGCCCAGAGAAAACCCACGCAAGCACAGGAACAACATGCAAACTCCACATGGGCCCAGACTGAACTTTAAACCTGAAACCCTCTTACTATGAGACCACTGCACCACCATGTTGCTCAGCCACTTTGTCACTTTATTAACATTTTGGGCCATTTGCTCAAACATCTAGGAAACACTCTCAGTATTGCAATTTTTGCTTATATAACCTGAATTAAGCTTCCATCACGTAACATTACAGTCTGAGATACACGCAGACATTTGATCCTTTGTCTTCTTAATATGAGACCATTTTATATTTGCGTCACAAGTTTATTTCACAAAAACCTTAAAACATGCATATTTTTAAAGTTGGTCTTTCTACATTAAAACAAATATAAAAGTTCTGATCTTTGGACCTTTGCAAACATTTTGAAAGGTTTTATTGCATTTTTAGCCTGCCAGTCTGATGTCAAGTTTGGAAGACACCAAATATTTTTTTAGATTCAGTCATATACTACTGCTGTGCACTTTACCTGGGTTATTTTTTCACAACTGAACACATAAGCTTCTAATATATCAATACATATTACATGTACAAATTAATTTAGATTTTCATTTAAGATTATTAGCAGTCAATAAAGTGTTGCAAGCACTCCATGGACAAAACTGGTGAAATCTCATCTTAGTTTCATTGAGCTGTTAAAGGCTATTATATGGCTAGTTTTGTATACTTCACATGATTGGCACCTTGACTCGAGCACAACACCTTGGCTCTAAATCTATGTGCTGTCTTACCAGGCTGTGTGCTACAGCTTACCCACACACTGTGGGCAAAATAATAAGCACCCCAAGACTCTGCCAAGGCCTCTCAGCCTTTGTGATAGATGGCATTCCCTTTTCTCTTTTCCTGCTATTTCACCATTCATACACACACGCATGCACACCAAGGCAGGGACATACACATACACTTGGTGTTGGGCCCACTGCATCAGTGAGATCTGGTCTCTGGGTCCGTTGTGTGCTGATGTATCTAAGAATCCTATTTTGCTGTTCTATTGTGTGAGTGGAGATAGAGGCCCATCACTGAGAGTGCAAGGTCACCGAACACATCAGCACAAAGAGCCCTATCTCCTACTCTCTGTCTGTACGTGAAAGTGTGTGCTCTCTCTCTCTATCTATCTGCCTGCTTCTCTCTCTCTCTCTCTCTCCCTTTTTCTCTCTCTCACACACACGCACACACACATTCGATCTCTGCCGCAGTCACTCTCTCTTATTCATTCACTCGAGCCATGAGCAGACAGCTCCTTGAATGCCCTGACCTCAAATACGCTGAAATAGCTACAATAGCCTTCCTGACTAGAAATATCAGGCCTCTCAATCTGGACTCAGTGACTCAGAGTTTCTATTTATCAGGATGTGGAGAGTAGAGAGCTGATCACATTGTAAGATTGGGATCACTCTGCGGTTATGAAGAATGATTGAAAGAGCATGGAGAATGCCTCATATGTCTCCTCCTTCATGAGATGATGGGATAGAACAAGTAATCTATTAAAGTGATCAAGTTAATCATTCCATTTTGCACACTACTTCATCCCTAATAATGACGTTAATATTGATAATAATAACAGCACTGACATTATATTTCTATATGCCAGTCTTCAAAATGGTTATTTGATGTACCTTCAGCACATCAGGATATAAGAAACTGTTCCGTTTCCCAGCATCAAGTCCAGCTCTTCCAAAACCTTTCAGAAAAACAATGATCTTATCTCCAACCTTAAGTCTATTTAAACAACACCAAACAACAGACTAAACCAGTGGTCAGTGAAAAAAGGAGGTCTGTCCTGCAAAAAAAAAACACATACAAATAATTATTGTAATCATTATTGCAAATAATACAAATAAAAGTGACATCAATGAGATGGCATGTCTGCACAGAGCCCAAAATATATTTAAAGACAACAGACACCCCAGTCACAGTCTGACCCTACTGCCATCTGACAAAAGATACAGAAGTATCTGCCGCTGTACCACCAGACTACAGAGCGGCTTCCTCAGACTGTGAGTCTCTTGAACTCATCCTCAACGCTGCACCATGAAACTAATTATTTTTTTAAATTAACTGATTATGCATTAATTTAGATTCAGATTTTTTTTAGATTTTTGTTTATGTTTTTCAGCATAAGAAATTACAACTATAATTTTGTTATACAATCTTGTGTATAATGACAATTAAGTTGAATCTTGAACATCAACTGTTGTGTGCTCTGGATAAAAATAAACATGAACTCCAACCAGCCACTTGCACTGTTTATATACAGTGACATTTGTGCTGAAAATGTCCCAAAGAAAGTTGAAAAAATTGTGTTTAAAAGCATGTTAAAAAAATCTTTGTGAGAACAACTGGAAACTGAAGACTTATGATAATTATTACATATCACTCACTATGGTGCTTTAACTGCATTAACTGTCAACACCAAGTGACCCAGACTGGTGACAGATTTGGTCCAATTTGCTGAGATGGCAATGGGCATTTTGCGTTCTAGCTTTATAATGATTAAAAAACACCAAGTATTAACTATTATTAATACTAGATCCACCACATGTTATGGAAGCTCTACACACCTGTCTTCAGACACGACTTTCCCAGGAAAAAACACAGCTGCCCACATTCAAGTGCATTTAAGGTTTGTGTGGAAAATAAAACAAATAAATGAACCTTTGTAAGACTTCTGTCTATACACTTTTAGGACCACAAGTTTTTTGTCTCATTAGACAAGCACAGTAGCCATCCTCACGATCATCTGATGACCTGCAATCTCTGCATCATCACTATATAGCATACATCATTATCATTAATGATCTGCAAAAGAGATTGGTGCACTACACAGGCTACAGGGCTGCACTCTTTAATCAAACATGCTTTCAGAGCTTCTTCAGAGATATATTTAGCATCTCTAAGGAATGTGTTTTCTATCTCCTATTTTCAAATAGATCTTCATTGAGAATGCTCCTAGTATAGAAATCCCAAGTGAAAGAAGTCATGGCTGGCCTGGATCCTGAAGCAGACATAAACAATCTGCAGTATGTGGGCCAACGCCAGGGAGAAAGTGATAGTGTGACATAAAAGGGAATAATCTTAAAGACATAATACATACAGCTTTTACCAACTAGTGTTCGACACTTAGAGAGAACACATATGAACAGTGTTGGCTATGTGCTAAGAGTTTTATGTCATTAATCCACAGAGATATAGGTAGTCTATCCTTATGGATTCTTGGCAGCAAACACATAGGGATTTATGTGTGTGTGTGTGTGTGTGTGTGTGTGTGTGTGTGTGGGGCAGCACTGCAGCATACTACATAAATATTGTAGTGGGTTCTTAACCATCCTCCAGAGTCTTCTCTTCATGGCAACTGGAGGTGAATAATGCATTAAGGAGATGCCGGAAAGATAGTGCTTTATTACAGTCTTGAAGTATAATATGAGTTGTTTGCCTCTGAAACTGTTCAGTAGGGGAAATACTGCTACTTACAGTGGACCTTTTTATGGGCTATTCTATCTTTTCCTTCTCTTTTGATGCATCTTTAATAATCCTGGTTATCTCACACAAAAGGGGATTTTTTTTAAGTCACACAACAAGCACCCGTCAATAACACATGAGAGCTGTGATCAAAACTAAAACTGCTGGGGTTTTTTGGATGTGGCATTTTAGTTCTTCTGCTCTCTATTGGTGTTTCCATGGTGATATAAATCATTTTTCTTCCACTTAACAATGGCTCAAATGGAGCTAAAAACAGAATCAAAGTGACTTGCGGATAGAGCACAAACTGTGTTTTCTTTAAATAATGAAAGGCAGACATGTTCTGGAGCCCACATTCCCTTGTTTATTCTGAAAAAGCAAATGTCTTTGGTTACCTTACTACATTTAGGAAACAGCAAGAAAATGGCACACTGTTTCCTGCTCCTACCAAAATAATCTGTGATATGATATAAATATATTATATAAAAACATACAAAGTGTCGCTGATTTATTTTTCTAACTTTTCAGGGTTATAACAGACTGTCCAGGTCATGCAGCTATCTATTCTCCCAGCCTTATTTATTATGATACTTCCTAACACACAAACACACACACGCAATGTGACATCACATTAAAGCATGGCAACAGTTTCCTCTCAAAATTATCAGAGAGGAAAATAAGTGTTGGGGGAAATTAACTGTTGGAAAATGGCACAAATAGTGCAGCCTTGTAACTTGAAATTGACTGGGGGTAGTTCAGGAGATATACTGCTGAGAGGCCTGACTCTCTCCCTCTGCTCTTACGATGTGCAGGCTCTTTCATCTGGTAAACAAATGTCTGAGATCTAAAGGCTTTCTCATAGTTGTTATGCTAACCTTGGAGAGTGAAGCCACTCCATTAGCATTTGAAGGAGCTAAATATTAGCTAAGAAAGAGAGTGCTCCCATTTAAAGGCATGAGAAAAAGTCTGCTGCCTTTGGTACCTAACCATCTGTGCTGGCTCCTCTCCCCACACTGCAAACACAACTTCAGGAGCCGCCCAGGGCTCAGGGTACTAACAGCACATACTTTGAGCCCTGCCTCTGAAAATAAGCCTTTTTTATGCCACATCTTTTAATTCAGATAGGCTCCAGTGCTTCGCTCCATCCAAATAAAGCTGTTTGGACTCAAGACCAAGCAGGCAATTTTCCATGACAAGTCCTTTTTTTTTTTTTTTTAAATCTCTAGGTTCCTGTGTGATTATGTGTGGATGCTCTGCCAAAGCAAACTACTAGTGTGGTGGGATATAAAACATAGGAATGTGGAAGAAAGCTGCACTCCCTCCAAAGTGCATCAAACTATTGTAACATTTCACAATTTTAGGATTCACTCAAACTCTTATCATTACGCCTGAATAAAGTTGATTGTGCAAAGCCTCCAATGATATGTGGGTTTTTTTTTTAGTGCAAGAAGGCCGAGGTAGACTTTTGAAGCTGAATTTTGAAACATTGCTTTCATTTTCATAATAAGGAACATTTCAATCATCAGTTTCAAGTTGGCGGTAAAGACAAGACAAGACAAGACATGTCTCTGGGGCTGCAGCCAACATTTTCTGAGACTCAAAGTTCATGCTTGACAAAATAGTGTCAGAGATTGAGGTGGGGGTATGCTTAAAGTATTCATAAGAGGTGTCGTCCAAATAGAGTTTATAATCTGGAAAGCAAAAGCGAAACATGATAACTGTTCAAATGGATTACTGGCACACATTTTTGAACCAGGGATCCACAGAGTTGCGCTCTGCTGTTCATTCAAAATGTGGCAGGAGAAGCTGTGTGAACAAGATGACAAATGAGAGCTTGAAAGACAGGAAAATTTTACCATCTACCTCATCATCTGGCCAATCACTGTGTGAAGTGAGTGTGTTTGCTGGATTATTGATTTCAGAAGGTCACAGTTCCAACATTGGATAGAGGTGGCTGAAGGGGATTTAGGGTCCTTCATTAACTGTTTTACCGACATGGATGACATTCTAAGTGCTCAGAAAAACTTGGATATCTACAATTCCATGATAAGTGGGAAAACTCTATTTGCTGAGAATGATCAAGTGACACAAAGGAAAGCTCCAAATGGACCTTGTGGTGGAATTGTTTTGTCAGCAATAACTGTTTTCATGATTGATTCATTGGAATCTTTGTTGTGCATTAGTTTTGCTAATAATTGTAATTTCTTCAAGTCAACAGTACAAAATCAAAAGTAACACCAGTCCACAATTTCCAATGGTATAAAACAGAGAGCTGCAGCATTTTTTAAAAATATTTCCACAGCTGGAAATAGTGAATTTTCAGCATTTTTGTTTGAAAATTCTTTAGTTATCAAAATTTGTCTTGATTAATCTCATGGCAATCAAACTGATTAATTAGCAAGCTAATTTCAGTTCTACACCTGTTGTATTTTTTTGTTTGTTTTCCAAGTGCTTTTACACAGAGCAAGACTGATGAAGTCTGACAGCGAGCAGGTACAGAGGCTCAAAGTGTGTTGTGATTTTGCCTCTCAGTGCCTGCAGCAGTGTGGTGAAACTATTTTTCATTCATTTTCAGGGTTGAATGTGTGTAATCTGCCTGGTCGATTGTCATGTTAATGTAGTAATTAGCAACCACGTTCTTTAAAAAAATGCTAAATGGTGCTGTAGCCAGAACTTGGTGGTCATGGACTGATTTCATGGCCAGGAGTTATGCTGGACCACAGCACCCAGAGGGAGGTAAGAGCACCCTGCCTGCCTGCCTTCAGACCCTCAGTCCTGCTACTACTACTCCTACCACTGCTGCTGCTACTGCTGCTGCACTGGAAGGCACACCTGTTACACTTTCCCAGGGGTGTGGAGGTGGAGAGGGCACAAACACCCTGCAGCACAAAGAACACACACATACACACACTGCTCACACAAGAAAGGCAGCCGCCCACACAGCACACACTATAGAGCACGAAACCTTCATTCAGCCTTTATCGCTTCCAACACATACCACAACACATTCCAAGGCCGCAAGTGAAGCTAAATGTCCACCCCCCACAACACACACACACACACACATACATACAAA
This sequence comes from Scatophagus argus, assembly GCF_020382885.2. Taxonomy (NCBI): domain Eukaryota; kingdom Metazoa; phylum Chordata; class Actinopteri; family Scatophagidae; genus Scatophagus; species Scatophagus argus. The sequence continues at coordinate 4,258,837 of NC_058501.1, forward strand.
TATGCACACACATGTTTTTCTTTTTTTTAAAGAGTCCTAATTGAATGGGTAAGGGGGATGGAGGCTTCACTGTGTGGAGATACACAGAGGAAAATCCATTTTATTTCAGGAAAACACAAGAGAAACAGAAGACAAGCAGAAGAAAGTATAAGAACAAAGTGAAAATGATACAGATATTTCAGGGATGTGATTGGGATCATCCTGGACTTCAAGGTCAAAAAAGTGAAAAAAAAAAGAAGTAATTATTCAAATGGATTCAGAGATCACATAGGGAAATCAGATGAATCATCTCCTGTAGAGTGCTGGAATGAAGGAATGAGAAAAGAGATGTGAAGGGATGAAGAGAGGATGGGTTATTGATGGGGGGTGGTCAACCTGCATGGGGCATCCCGTTCTCATTATGTAGAGCAGGCACAACATAATCTCATCTCTTTTCACTACAGGTGGACTTTGCAAGATGACGTGGGCGCAAGATTCATTTCAGAAGTTGGTGGAGGCAAAAAGTGAATGAAGCTGCAGTAACAATACAGCTGGGGGCAAGAAATGTAACAGCCATCTCACCAATGGTTAAAAACCAACATTAAAATGACTTTTACCTACATATCACTATGTTCTGAACAGACACATTACAAACATTAATAAAATGTTACAGCAAACTACTCAGTCCAGCACAGCATGAGAGGAAATGTGAGGTGTCACAAAAATATTTTAACCAAAATTACAAACTAAAGTAGAGAGTCAGACAAATGATATGATAAATGATAAAAATATTTAGTCAGCCTGTTTTTATTGGTTATTGACCTCACATTTACACATGCATTGTTAAAAAAAATTAACTTAAATAAACACAGGTTGCACTTGAAATGAGAGCTCAGGCGTTGTATAAGATGCCCAAGTAAAAAAAAAAACACATCTGACAGACTTGTTGTCCACAAGGTGGACAGGAATGTTTAAAATGTCTTTTAACTGTGTTACAATACAGGGGCATTCACACGGCAGCAGTGATTCGCCCAGTGGGGCCCAATAGGGAGGAAAATGTCCACTTAAAAAAAGCTCCTGATACTGTGGCTATTTTTAGGGCTTAGCAGACCTGCCCCAAATTATTATAATTATTTTGAAGAACACTGACAAATACAAGAGTGACCAGGAGCAAAGCTTGTTTATTTCTGAGTGATAAGCTATGTGTTAGAAATAACATTGATTATTCTGTGTCTGTTTTAATAACCACAGTTTTTCACAAACCATAAGACTTAAAATAAAATAGGAAGCCAAAACACCCATGTTTTCAAAACTTTGAACTCATTTCACCTAATGGAGACCGTTCAGGCTTTACTCTACTTACAAGGTCTAACTTAAAATACCATGTCAAAGCTGCAAAAATCACATTTTCTTTTTAATTTGGTTGCCTATAGTCTTTGTTAGCACCCATTCCAAAAAGAAGTAGCTACTCTATTGGATACTCTTATTCAATGCCTACTGAGTCATCAGCAGCTCTTGCTTCAAAGAGAGCTAACTCGTCTATCTCATCCAGCTGTGGAGAATAACCAGAGTGTTAAAACTCATAAGAACCAGAATCCACTACTCTCAGCACTTTGTCCATTACTCAGTGATGTAACCACAACATGGTGCAGAATATGGAGTCACAGAGTAAAACAGTGAGTGCTAATTCATAGGTTCGACTAAGCAATGGCTATCAACAACTACAGGCCCCAGATAGTTAATTGCCTGTATTTGGTGCCCACTGACAACAGTGTTGCACCGGTCAAATTCCAGTGCCAACATACTGCTAGTCAGAACCCAAAGTTCACACTACCCCTGGAGAACACTGATTTATTTGATTTGTATTTCTTCTTGGTTATTTCAGTTTTGCCCAAATAAGTACACAAGTCAAAAGAAACACCAAGAATACATACTGGCTATGAGCAGGGAGACATACTTGGACCAAAAATGGCCCACCACAACCAGTGTCTGACTATGATGCAGGCTGATGCATGGTCAAAGTAGGCTGACAACACATGTCTTCGTTCACACAGTGTTTCCAATGGCCAGTCCAACTCTGGGTGTGAGCATCATGGTGTTTGTAGTTGTGTATTTTTCTGACATCAGCAGAGATTCAGACTTTAACCTGTGTAATATCTGATGATTTAATGAAAAAGAGGAGGAAAGATACACCAGTTGAAGAAAACACTGTGAAATGTGATGAGAGGTGTAGGGTCCTCTGGCTCTCAAGACTCTCAAGACTACTCCTTTCTTTTTTCTTTCTTTCTTTCTCACTTACTGCCTTCCTCATTCTCCCCATCCTTTCTCTGAATAACATTCCAGTCAGCGGTCTGCAGTTGGATCATAGAGATTCAGGGTCTCTGCTGGCGTCCAGGGTCGCTGACAAGAAAGACAAGGAGCAGATGGTGGTCTTTGTCATTCCCTCCTCTTTTCAGCCTCCTGGCAAGCCTCACCAACTCTCTCTCTCTCTCTCTCTCTCTCTCTCTCTCTCTCTCTCTCTCTCTCTCTGCACCACAGCAGCATCGAGGGCATCATGAATAGGCCCCAACCTCTGCAATGCAAGCAGCCTCGTAGGTATGGAGCTCCACGACCAGATGGTGAGATTATTTGGAGCAATTAATTCTTTGAGAGAATCAGTGGGAACATGTTTGCAGCAGAGATTTGGGGGCACTCAGTTGAATGTGTTGAATGACATTCTTGCTTAAAGTCCCTCCAAGAAAAAAAGAAAAGTTTAGAAGGGGTAGGGAGGTGGGGGCCTGTGGTGGGAGGTTCCAGGAAGAACAGAGTGAAAGGGAGGGCAAGAAAAGCGCGCGTAAAGTATGAGGCTGAGTATGGGAACTTCTCTTAATGAAAAGGGACCAAAGGTCTACTGCGGAATTTCCACATTCCAGAGCGAAAAATAAACAGGAACAATATGTTATTATTTGCAATCTAGGATTACAGAATAACTACAAATGTTTAATCTGTGATGATATATACACTGAATGAATGAGTAAACATCACAAATACAAAAATCTTCCTCACATCATAAAAATCCACAGTCCACCATGTCCACCAACTGTCCAAAGCAATCAATTGACATATCAGTCAAACTGTCCATCAGCTACTGCCTTTTCAGGCCTAACAGTCTGTTGTGCAAAGTAGTCAAGCAGTGGCATAAGAGCTGTAATCTGTCAACACACTGCATCATAGATCTTCTAATGACCCTGCAGGTCATAGGGTCAAGTCCCTCATTAACTCTGACACTGGTGTCGTCATCAGTCCTTTGTCTGAATACTTTCTCTGGGGATTTACACTCTTTTATTTCTTCTATTCCTCTCATTCCCTCTCCTGGGGATTAAACATCTCTGGTGAAGACTGGTGGGACAGAAGATCCAAGTGAAACCTGCAGAAAGGTCTCAAGGCAAGGAGCAGAGAGATCAAATGAGGCTTAGTTCAATCAGAAAGACTGACTATCTTCATATTAACTCTATTTATTAATGCACTCTCCCTCTCCATATCTGTTCCAGCTTTCAGTTCAGTCAGCTGTTTGCTCTTTCAACAGGTTCAACACATTTACCTGTACTCTTCATCCTAATCAGCCTGTCCAGTTAGTCCTTCCAGCACACCCATCAAAAGTTCCAATCCACTTTTCATCCATCAGCTCTTCAACATAACACTGGATATTCCTGCACAACTCACAGCATCACCATGAAAATATATTGTCACAATGGGGTCTAATCGCCAAACTTAGTGTAGCGCACTAGACATGTATGAGTCCTGAGTCAGTCATTCACTTGGCTCCTAAAAATAACTGAGAATCCTCCTCTTCATTAAATCATATCTGTTGAGTCCTTGGCTACAGTTGCTGCTAGCAATCCATATAAATACAAAATTATAAATTGCGCCGTTCATAATCTCTTTATAATCTTCCCCATTTCTAAGTAGTAGCAAGAAACCATTGCAACAAATAGCATAAATTATAGGGAATAGCAGTGGTTGCTACCTTATTCGTCATCAGGAGACTCAGGGATTTGACAGAGTCATGTTAGAAAAACTTCTCACGTGGCTGGAAACACAGCCAATAGGGATCAATTGGATCGGGCTGACACAAGTGAGTACGCAGGATTCACAGCACCAAACAAACCTGGATCCACAGGACTCATGATTGTAACCCAGAGCCAGTAAAATCTCAGTTACACTCACTCAGATCAGTCAGTTACAGCCTAATCCAACTGATCCAGATCGACTATTTTTCTGGCCATGCAGGAAGTTTTTCTAATTCGACTCTGTCGGCTCCCTGGGTCGCCTGATGACAGATAAGGTAGCAACCACTGCTAGGCCATGTAATTTATGCTATTTGTTGCAACAGTTTCTTGCTAACAGCTACTTACAATGAATGGAGTAAGTTTTAAAATACATAATTTACCAAATATAAATGGCGCAATGGCACAATTTAAAGTTTAGTTTACATGGGTTGTCAGCAGTAATGTTACATTACATTATGTTTATTTAATATCCTATTAACTTTATTTATCCCAAAAACGTGACACCACATAGTAATGTGTAGTAACGTGTAGCTAATATCCTTTGGTGTTATGTCGGAGGCAAACATTCTATAGGACTATGATCTGTTCCAATCCTTAGGTTGGAAGTGAAACATGGTTCATGTGTTTTATAGGGATGGGGATATTGTCTCCACCCTTAATTGTGCAGACTCGGACTTGAATGACCCAAGAAGATCTGTAGGTTGTCCGAGATACTAACTCAAATGACTTAAAGGACTCAAGTAACTTGGATCAGTAGCCATGACTATTGCCAGGAAATTAATTTTATGCTTAAGCATCTCAGTCAGTACAAAAGAGTTGGTCTACACATACTTTCCTTTTCGTTTAATTTTTATAATAGGCTCAGTAATTTCCTGAAAGGGCTGGTTATTTTAGCAAACTTTACAGGAAGAAATGCAGCATTTGTTGGGGAGTATTTTTAGTATTGGATTAATACATATGGGCGGCTGCAAGTATAAGTCTGAGTCAAAATAACCTATAGTGTGTGTGTGTGTGTGTGTTCATGGTAATGAGGGAACCTGTCACCCAGTACCACAGTGTGACTCACTGTCATGTTTTTAATCATTTTTGGACAACAGTAGCGCTCTGTGACGCAAAGGTAGAAGATAGAAGATAACAGTACTTATTAGTGGCATCAGTTGTTGTTTATTTTTGCCTTTTCATAAGGTGTGTTGACAACTGGAACAATAAAGAATCTCACCAGTCTTAAGACCAACCTTGTGTGAACATAAAATTTACCAAAGAATAATTTAGTAATATTAATCTAATTCATAATGGTTTTCACCCACAGTAGTCCTAATCCCATAACCCTCCATCCTCAGAGAGTCTGTCATTTTCTTCTTCTTTTTAAATATATATTTTTTAGATTTCCCCACCCACCCACCAGACTGGGCTACTCATCATTTAAAATTAGCTTAATAGCTAAGTGGAGCTCATTTAGAGCTCATTTTTCTCTGCTGAAATAATGTTAGTCTCCTACTCTTTCTTAACATACCTTGTGCTTAAGTGTTATGATCATCTAGTCTACTGTGTGTACTCACACAGGTTATTAAAACATCTCACGGAAACCTTGTCCAGTTTCTCTGTCCATATGTGATCTTCTTGGCTGTGACTGAACAGAGGATATATCTCAAAGAATGCATTTAATTGGTCAACATCCACAAGAACATCATGTCGATAAAGAAGTATAATGCAGTCTACAGCTCTGGTTTTCAAGGATGCCTTGAGGAAAGGTCTTGCATGTCACAACATTTGTTTCCTTTTTTAAAAACTCTTTATCCTATATTTTTACTTTCACTGCATCCAGCATTTACATTTACTACATTTTTTTATCACATTTTTAAACAGGTTTGCTAAACAAGCAATAAACATTGAAATCTGTGTTGATGCCACAAAACATGATCCATTCAAATCATGCACGCCATCATCATTTGGTAACACAAAGGAAGTAAAGTAGCTGCTGTGCCCAACCCCCACCTCTCCCCCTCCAAACAGGTACACAGCCATGATGGCTGAAACTGAACTCAAAATGCTTTTGAAGGTAGAAAGTGTGAGGCAAAGAAATAGTCCAGTATATGTGTTTGAGTAACAACGGTATATGACTTTCAGTACAAATAATCAGTGGATTAAAGATATAAAATGTCACATTTTTGCATCTATATCTCTAAAAATGACTTGATCTTTCTATATATCTCATGAAGTTGTGTACATATATCCAAATATTTCCAACAGTGTTCAAGCCCAGAGAAATCTGTTACTTGTTCAAGGTATCGAGTTTCATTTGGTCACCTGTCACTACAACTCAAAGAGTGAGAAAGAAAGTTGGCGAACATGTCTAAACGTAACCACACAAAACTTTAAAATGTTGCCTTGCCTGTGAACATTTCTCTTTGAAATCATCAGACTGATTTTCATCACCAAGGTGGTTGTTGAACACTTTCTGTATTGCTGCAGGAGCCCATGCAGCAGAAGCTTCATACTGTGTGTTTAACGCAAACAAAAGGTAGCTTAAAAAGACACAAGAATATGACAAATACTCAAAAGATTGTTACCCAGAAACAATGAGGGTAATATATGAATTGTGTTAGCTTCTGAAAATATACCCTACACATGTTATATTTGTCTATTTGGTTAAAATGTCAAATCAGGCTGATGAATAATGTACAGAGATTAACATAAAGAAGGGAGATTTAGGTTCTGATGCCCGCAGTAGAGACAACAAGCAGGGCAGCAGCTGCACAACAGGATGCAACAAAGGTGCACCTGTTGTCACTCACACACATGCAGAAAAGAGAGCGAGAGAAACCAACACAAAGACAACACCACACACATTCACACAAATATCTGTCTGCACCTACATGTTGTTGGGTCTCTCCACAGTTTGGAGTACAAACAGGAGCATCCAAAACGCCAGGTCAGGAGTGTTTGATGTGACCACGGTGGGAAACGGGGAAGTGAAAGTAGCAGCTGGGAGAATTATGAAAAACTCCTAGTGGCGATGACAAGAGAGCAGTGAATAATGCTTTTAGACTTGACTGAACTGCTTCTGACCTAAATGAGTGTGGCCCAGAACACAGCTCCCACTTTTAGCACAGTTAATATGAGAATAGATCATGGCTACTAAACACAAACCCCACAGGTGGACTGACACATGGTACTCCTGTCTGCGGAGTGACTGTGGGGTTTCTTTTCTTTTTTTCTCTATTTTTACCCTGAAGCACATTTTCCATTTTATTGTTGTAGCTTTTTCGTGACTTAATCTTGAAATAATAAAAAAAAATCCAAAAGAAGCTGTAGCGGTCAATCACTCTTTTCTCTTCTCAGGTATCTCTGTATGCAAGTGTGTGTGTGTGTGTGTGTGTGTGTGTGTGTGTGTGTGTGTGTGTGTGTGGATGGTTACTCAGGTTGCACAGTGTAAACAGTGAATGCACCTGTGTAAATGACAAAGAGAGAGATGTTGTGTTTAGCTGGAAGGCCATCAGGGAATAAGGCATGTTGTGCAAACTGTGTCACCTGGAGAGAACGAGAAAAAAGTGTGGCACCACCCGTCACAACTGCAGCTGAGCGAGCCGACACTAACGGATCTGGGTTGGGACGACACCAACAGCTCTCCTGAGATAGATAGACAGCAAATACTGTGTACGCACATGTTAGAGGTACTTTGCAACTTGGGCACCCAGAGAAAGATTCACCACCCAGCACAATCAGAATAACAGAAAGCCAATCCACCTGTTTGCTATTATTTACAAACTATGGTCTGCAGTGACTGTTCTGTCACCCATCAAAACCACAACCAGACAGCCAGCCGGCACAGCTGGGCCTGAGTTCAGTAGTCATAAGATGGGGAAAGTTTCAGAGAATGTGAGCTGAGATAAACAGAAAGCAGAGTTTCAGAGGTTAGCGACATGGGGTCATGAGGGACTGAAGTATGACTACAGTCTGTTTCCAGCTGAGTGTGCTATTCCTATGAAGAAGTTACAAACAGCAGCTATTAATTGATATTACAATATTTAAATGTGCTTATTAATTATAATGTAAAGTTTACTGTTGCCAAGAATAAGGGGTCTAAATTAAAGTCCTAACACATTTTTACCGACTTCTCACATGTTTCTCCGTCTGTGTTTTTTAAGACAAGTCAAAATGTCTTCAGCGAATAAGACCTATTGGACAGGAGTGAACTTTCCAAATAAAAGATGTTTTAAAGAGTACATAGTGCTCTTTGTGTTGTTTGTGTGTTTGTATGAAAATCCTTGTCTGACCTGGCCTGACAAACCTAATAATACAGGATGTTCAAGCTCTTTGTTGAACTACTGACATATTGTGACTAGGAAAACATGATAATAAGGCAGGGCTCAGTTTAAAATGAAATGTTGCTTTGTGGTTTTATTAAGCTTTGGGTTGTTACATGTATAGGTGTGTACACTGGGATCAAAAATATTATCTTTGTGGCTAATGAGTCAGCTTTCCACAAAACCTTGTTAGCCAGTGAACAGAAATACAGCTTTTAAGATCTACCTCATCACAGATGGCATCAGTCAAAACCTTTTTGAAGTGTCTTTATGCATTGATTATGACTTCTTGATCTATTCATTTTTTCTGTTTTTTGCACTGAATTGGGTGTCCCAAAAAATCCCTTCAACTGCAATATAATTTCAATTTCTTATTTTTTTGTGTGGTGATGTAAGGTGCTGCTTATTGTTGGTTGTCATCATAACATGTTCAGTGAAATGAGATTATCTCCAGTTTTAACACCATGAGGGAATAAGAGGTGTTGGGCCACCTCTGCCACCTGAGAGTGTGTGGTGTGTGCCACCACCCACTGCAACTTCAACCACATCCCAGGAAAACATTTTGCACATATGTGGCCATCATGCAATTTCTGCTTTATACAAGATTGCTTCACTGTTGGCGCAACAACAAAGATTAATTTAAGATGCTTTTAATGCAGTGCTCTCACACATGGAGTTTTGTCTGAAAGAGTTAAGTTAGTAGTCTGGTCTCTGTCTCCACATTGTGTAGCCACAACAAACAGAGAGCTTCACCTATCAGGCTTATCTAGTAATGAGTCTCTAGTTACCGAGCTCCAGTCCCCAGTCAGCACTGCTATAAACCTTTAGGGAAGTAGCACCAGAAGGGCTACAATTAGAGAAGTACATGCAGAGGAAGCAAAAAAAGCAAACATCAAGACAGAAGGTCATAGAGATTATACACACTCGTGTTTCCTTCTTTGTCCTGACCAAATTGCGTTAAACCTGAGGTCGATCACCATTGACTGAGTACAGAAAAAGAGGTTACTGAGAGCAAAGAGTCAAAGTGCAACTTGTTTACGTTCTCGCTTAAACACACTAGCCACACACCTTATCAAGGTTATTCAGTCGCAAATACTTAAACAAAAGAAGAAGAAGAGGTTGTACTGGGGCCTGGTCAAGTGGCACAGCAAAATTCATCAGGTCCCCCTCATGAAATATGTGGTTCTGAAAAAAGACGACTTCTGGCGTCAGCTGGTAAATTACTGAAGCCAGCCAGCCAGCTGGTCTAAAACGAGCTCTTCACAATAACTCTCAGAGCTTTGTTTTTTCTTTGTACTGTGCTGATTTGTTCTCAGGATTCCTCACAATGCTATCCAGTAAAGTGTGACTAAAGCGAGACAAAAGCTCACCAAGTTAGCATGGTAAATGACATTATTTTAGTTCTAGTAACAGAACAAAAGGTTCACACAATTAAAAGATATATTTGCTGCATTGACCCATGCTGAAGAATAAGGTGCAACAAGATGACGTAAATAAAGGAGCTCCAGTCAAACCTCAAGCCATGGAGAACCAATTATGTGATGGAAGTATGACATGTGTGTGTTTTGTGTGTTTCAGTTAGGAACACTGTCATCATAGGTTTAACCATTTACTATAACAAATGGAATTACAGTTGTCCCTGCTGCTGATAGTTAAGCATCCTAAACCAAAACAGGCAGCACAGTGCAGAAACTCCCCTGGATATGTAAAAGTGGGTCCAAAGCGAGACAGTGAATATTTTTACCTTTTGAGCCCTGTTAGAACTCTAAAAAGGCTCAAAGGGTGGAGACTGGAGCGGTGGAGGCAAACAAAACAGCGATCACGGAGTAAATGGATGGCTCGGTTCTGAGAATGGAGAATGATGATTGGTGATTGACTGATCAGAAACTATGATTCAGTCAGTCAGCTGCAACTGACCAACCCGATGCTTCATCAACATGAGGAAAGTCGGCGTCCCCTCCTCGTGCCACACAGATGTGGTGTTTTCGTCTCACCAGTGAGTGATAATTAATCATATGCTTCATGTACCACACTGCATTTTGTTATGTTTAAGTTTCCCCCAACGATATTAACAAGTGTAACCAGATAAGGTACATAAAATAATAACTAAATGGTCTTTCAAGATTTTATTCTGGTATTTCTACTCTTATTGCAAAACAGGTGGGTGGAAATGCAGTTGACGTCATACCTCATTTTATATTTATACAACGTTTGATTTGATTTTGCCTGTTTTCAAACATTTCTGTGAAATGAATTATTTTATATGGAAAAACTATTCTTGGCAGGAAGTTTTTTCAACCTATTAGCCTTCTTCAGTGACGGAGCCAAAAGCTTGAAATTCCAATTCTCTGTAGAATCTCCAACTTTCAGTTTTTCAGTGTACATACATGGTCAAAATGGAAGCATTAGTGAGTCACTGCAGAGGCTAAGCTGGACAGTGTTTTTCTCTCAGACCCAGTCCGTCATCTGCTTGTCACGGGTGAGAGTTCCTGCACCATGTTGGTAGCAGAAAGGCTACCATCAAAGATTCATACCACTGACCCCTTTGAAGTTGTCCCTGAGCCAAACATTGTCGCTGACATTACTGAGCAGAACAGTCACTTCCCATGGCAACAGAAAACAGAGAAAGAGAGAGAGAGAGGAAGACAGAGAGACTGAGAGAAGAGGAAAATACCCATTTAAAGCCATTTAAGCCTTTCAATATTCATGACAGAAGAGACTGTGGTGGTTCCCATAAAGTTGGGACATTAAACCTCCAAAGAGGCACTGAGGTGGGTGTCATCAGAGCTCAGGGCCCCCTACGCATCCTGCAAGGAGAAAACACTCAGGATTCAGGGTGATCTGAATCTGAGCGCAGCTTCCATGTTGTCTTATGAAAGAAAGAAAGAAAGAAAGAAAGAAAGAAAGAAAGAGGAGAGGAGCTGGGTGTGAATGGATGAACTCCCCATGTGTGGCGCCAGGCAGTCTACCCGAAAGGGCAACTCAATAGGCGGTTGTGAGGGAGGGAACAGAGCGGCGACGCGTCCCTGAGAGCGGAGGAATGTATGAGGCACAATAATACGCAGCTGGAGCAGGGAATGGCATGGAAGCGCCGCCAAATTGGCCTGTCCCGGCTACCCTAGAGTTGTAGTCAGGGTTGTGAAAATGAAAGTGTTTATTGAAGGAAGTCACCGTAACAATCGGAAATGATGATGAGCTAAAATTACATGTCCTCGAGATCCCATTTTCTCTTATGAAGCGCGAGTAATAAATCTGATAAAAGCAAAGCAAAATTATAATTCACTGAGGGAAAACTATATAAATAACACTGTAATAATACACTACAGTGGGATCAAAACTTAGTTAGTTAACCAAGTTAACGAGCAATTTTAACACGTTGCTCATGTTTCACACATATGCTGCACGTCTTAAAATGAATTCGATTATTATTATAATACAGCTTTGGTTACTAATTTTTTTAAGGAGCTGTCAGGTTGCGTTTTAGTGCTCATTTCCCCAGCGAGATAAGCCAGGTTTCTTCATCTAAGCAGGAGATTCGGCTCGGGATCATCTGTCACAGGGGTGATCGATACATGCGAGGCTGTGCGTAATTACGCATCGATGACTATGGCATTAAAGATACCACTCGACGTTAATCACCCTGATAAATTTTGCACATATACCACTACCTCTAACAGAATCAGTCAGGAAATCTTCAAGATATGAATCCTGTACAGGCGGACATAAAGATTCTTGAGACTTTTCTCTTTGTACAGCGATGGTACTTCGCTACAGACTGCTTTAAATCGCCTCTCTTTCTCTCTCTCTCTCTCTCTCTCTCTCTCTCTCTCTCTCACACACACACACACACACACACACACACACACACACACACACACACACACAAACATCTCTCCTACCAACAACAGCCCACCGCAGAGCACACAGAATGAGACACGCCTTTTTCTCGGTTCCGTTGTAGGGTCGGTGGGCAGCGGGCTGCCGGTGATTGACCAGCTTCTCTCCCTGATCTGTCAGCCGGCTGGCTTGGCGCCTCCCCTCTCCTCTATAAATGTAGGAAATCTATTCATTCCTTTCACATCGAGTCTGCTGAAGTAAGAGGAACTGTGAGGCTCCACGGGATGTGTTGACATACTAGAATTCCGCCTTTTGGTTTATCTTATTCTCTCGCTAATTTGCGGCCGAATTAGAACGGCTTTTCTGTGTTTACAGCGCCGTGTTGTAATCTCAAATACCTCCTGCTACCAGTAGTGTAATTATTTGTTGTTATTTTTCGTTGCTCTGAGCCGTTGGTTATCTAAGATGAAGGCTGTTACTCCAGTCCGCCCCCAGGACTCCTCCTCCAGCAGCAGCGAGCTCTCCCTGCACTATCTGTCGAAGCAGAGCTTCAACATCGCCCGGTGCAGGATGGAAGAGGAGGATCTGTTCTGCCTTCAATACGACATGAACGACTGCTACAGCCGGCTCAAGCGCCTGGTTCCCACCATTCCGCAGGATAAGAAAGTCAGCAAAGTGGAGATCCTCCAACATGTCATCGACTACATCCTGGACCTGCAGCTGGCCCTGGAGACGCACCCTTCTCTCCACAAGCAACAGCCACGACAGAACGGGACCTTCCCTCCTCCAGCCTCCAACCCCAGCCGGACACCGTTGACGGTGCTCAACATTGACCACCATCAGGTAAGCTTTAATCAGCTGAGACGACTCTCCATCCCCCCGCTGCCAGCGGGACTTACCGGGGACCCCGGTTTACTGTACGTCCCTGTGCCAGACTGCCGTCCGCCAGTCAGACAAAGCGCGTCATGCCCGTTATGTGTCATTGTCCTTTCAGTGTGAGGGAAAGAAGACAGAAAAGAATCTAAATGCTCTGCGCCTCACACCGCAGCGCTGAAAAATCATGCGCAATAAAATCCCGCATTTGGTGTGATTAAGATTGCGCACTTGATTGCAGGCTTTATGATTTGCATGATAATGACTGTGTGTGTCAGAGGCCCACCTTATCCCAGGATTGGTGAAGTGCCTCAGCCTGCAGCCCACTCCACTGCGCACAATAAGGGCAATTTGTTATTCAATAGGCTATAAGTGAATTTATTATGGGAGAGATAGCTGCTGTATATCATTCAATTTGCAGGGCTTTCAGGCCTTGCTTTTATTTTGTCTCATCCATGGCACCTGAATTGCCTTACATGTTTCTTTTTCTTCTTTTTTTGTAGAGGACGTCAATAGTCAAAAAGCCGGAGGACTCTATTTTATGCCGCTGAGATATAAACACTGCATTGGTAAGTTGACTTCTAATAAAATTTCTCAGTAGTTTCAATGTTTTAATTTTTTGTTTTCAGTCAAAAGTTTGGTTGTAGTTTTTTTTTTTCCTCACAGATACACATGTGGCCAGTAGAAAATTAACGGTGGTCACTGAGGCATCCCCATTAATTAGATTACAGTGGCATATATGTGGTGTAAATTGGAAATCTCAAGAGTGCTCTGGGGAGGCCAGTAGATGTCAGCGAAAAGAATAATTGAGGAACATTAAATTGGCACCGACCTCAGAGGCAGCTGTGCTTTGCGCAATAACTGTCACTGGTGTAGCAATATGGGAAGAGGAGAGGGTTAAAACCTCAGCTTGCCCTCTCTTTCATTCTTATACACACAGACACACACACACACACACACACACACACACACACTCCTTCCTCCCTCTCTCGCTCTCATTCACTCTCTGTCTGTTCCGTTCAACCTGCTGTCCCGGCTTTAAAGTTAGATTTATAGCACTGAATCCAAACACACCTGGATAAGGCCAAAAGCATGTACCTGGTGTGTCTTACAGTGAGACACTCACGGCAGGCTTGCCCAACAGCCTGAGGAGCTGTGTGGTTGTTGTTTGACCTGGTTTGTTTTGGGTTGTTGATCAAGCATGGCCTCTGTTTTGTCGGTGGCGCCAGTCAGTCTGGAGCTGTGTAGCTCACCCCCACGCTGCTATTCATCCCCTCCACAGGTGTGCAGGCTGCACAGAGCCGCTCCAAAGCCAGCAAAGCTTCGCCAGGGACTCACACCCAACTGGAGGCACAATCACAAGGGGATTTCAAAACCGCTGGGAGGAATTCAACCCAAATAAAATCACTATTCATATCAGCATTTTTTTTTTTTTTTGGTTCCACTGAACAAGGAATCAGTATGTAGACATCTCCCTCTCCCTCCTACCGTTTGAGTTGCTCTAACTTCACTTCTTGTCACTTGAAATTTTTCTAAAAGAGTGAGAATATGGAATCCACATGCAGAGAGGTTTTTGTTGGAACCCCTTCTGTCAGCAGCTATGAAAACTGTTTGTGAATTGTGCTTAAAGAATAACTAAAAATGACTCCAGTTTAAAGCTTTACTAAACTGCGAAAATCATTGTACATGTTTTGGACATCTATTGTTTAAAATAGATGATTTGTGTTGAACAGGGATGTTTCCCTGGGATCTTAAGATGTTTGATATTGTAAAAAAGAACAATTCTGATTCGAGACAATTAAGATTGTACATATAGAGACACAAATGTTCTATAAAGTATGTGAAAGGAAGACTTATATGCTTAAAATAGACTATTGTAATTATAAGATATTTTTATTAAAACCTTTCTTTGTTGTTATGTAAATATTGTGTTTCCACTTTTAAGTCTTTAGTAAATGAACGTGGTTATGCTCTGCCAATAATGTCCTCACATGATGATATCAGTTAACTCTTTGCAGTGTTTTTGGAATAGTTTAATATGTAGCATGTCAGGCTCATTGCAGAGATATTGAATGTGCACTGAAGCAGCCCTCCCTGTGTAGATATGTGGTGGAGTTCAACACAAGTTCTTTTATTATTTGCCCTGCTTAGCTTTCTCTTGAATTGTTTTGTACTCATTAACTATGACAACTTTGACCCCGCTTGGAGCAAAGCGTTGGTCTGCTGTTTGATCTTTTACAACAAGGGCCTGATTTGATTCTGTTACATTGCACTCTTGTTAAAAATAATAATCTGAGAGTTACAGCACTTCTGACAGTGTTTATGATGTAATACCTTACAGAAAATTACTGCATAACAATGTATCTGTTATACTTGGGCAGTCAGAGCTTCTCCTTGAGAAGTTAATGATTGACACCATGAAATCATTAAACATTGGTTATGAATTGATGAAATATGTGAACATTAACAGACTCCTTTTGGTCAGTGACCAGTTGTATTCAGACCAACAATGTCTTTAAGTAAATATGAAATGATTTCCCTGTTGGAGAGTCAGCAACTATTGTTAATGTAAAGAAGAAAAAAAAAAAAGCCTTTATTTTACGTGACATTGAACACCGAATTTACCTCACCACCCTCCTGCCAGTGTGAGAGGGCACTTGTACATTACTGTCAGCTGCACTGTTGGACTTGACCTTCACTGGCTTGTGAGGAGTTGTCAAAACAATTAAAGTTTCCAGGAAGAATTGTGTCGTCTCAAGTTTTGTCTTAAGGGGCATCTTTAATGTTTCTTCTTTCAGTGCCAACACTGCAACATAAAGTAAAGAGGAAAAAGAGGCAGGTGCAGGGTAACGCTTCTAAACTCAACATGAGTGTGAGGGTCTTATAGAAAATAAATGGTGGATAAAGATTTTGAAATGTTGCAGATTTCATCCAAGTTCTTAAACCTGTTTTACAGGATTTAGGGATAAAGCTTTTTTGTTTCTTGGGCTCTTCATTAATTCCATTACAAACATGACCACAACTTCAGCAGGACTGCAGGAACACCACTAACAGCCAAGATACATATTAAACCGTGCACCAGGTGTCATTCACTTTAAATGCTAGCAGCGATATAATCACCCTCCTGCAAATGCAAGCAGTAACAAAATGTCTGTGGCCATTAAAATGTTTAAAGTAGACTTCTCGTTGCAACCGATCTCCTTAAAGAAAAGAAATGCATTTAATTGGTGAAAAGTACATTACTACAACAATATAAATGTAATAATTATTAATGGTTTTGCTAAATGAAAAAGATAAAATAAAACAACACCCTGAGTTTTATGGGATCATTTTCACTGACGAGTACAGTGTCAGTAAGCCTCAAACAGAATTATGTTTCTGTGGATAAATGAATTTAACAGAATGAGGGAACAATTCAGGCAAACCATACATTTATTTTCAATTCATTTTTACTTAGGGTTTGCGCCATTTAGCTGATATTTTAAGCAGTGACCTGTGATGACTAAAGAAAAACTGTAAACACTACTTCCTAGGTCACCAGCCTTGCCAGGAAGTAGAGCGCACAGATAAGAAAATTCTCTTCCAGCGACATAAAAAAAATTTCCAGTAAGGAAGTAAGATGTTAAAAATGCCTACCACAAAAATATCGGAGGTGTACGACTGAAAATCATATCCACACTCTTAACTGAGCGAAATGTGGCCTCATCGGGTTTATGGGAGGATTAGAGTGCAAACAGCTTTTAAATAATTCAAAGATTTGAAAAAATAGTCTGATTTATGTCACAATGCTTGTGACGCTTTTCACATCGGAAGAGCTGAAAAAAACATTTCATTTCTCTTCATTCATTCTTTTTCAAATATTTTCCTGATTTTCTAAGGCAAAGCATTAAAAAGCACCGAAATAATTACTACATTTATCCTAAATACCGTGACTGTAATCACCTTGACAGCTGTGAGAAATAACTGTCCTTAAACCACACACGGATCTATCTCACAGTCATTAGTTACAGTGAGTTTTTCTCGTCCTTTCCCACGGAGCTGCAGCTTTTTCTTGTAGACACACTGACCCTTGTTTAGCTGTCCCCACATCAACCTGCTGAATGCGGGTTAAAGTGCCTGTTTGACACCGACAAGCCTGGCGACGGAGATGCCATGTGGGTGCTGCAGACACATTTCAGACATCCTGCTCCGCCGTGGCCATCTGAGGATAAGCAGGCCATGCAGGCCACCTGTGCGTGTTTACAGTCCTCAGTAAGAGAGCCGGGCCTTGCTGCCCTTGACAAAAACTGTCCTTGTGATGTGAAATGTGTGCCTGTGTGAGTGATAAAAGGTTAAAAAAAAAGAAAAGAAAAAAAGAGTAAAAATACGGTGTTAAAGCGCAGGTGGCCAGTTTGACAGGCAGACCTTTCTTACATGATTAAAGATATTCTGGTTCTCACAGAGAGCACAACACAAGCCTGACAGTGTAAACCACGGCTACATAACTGCACAGTTGGCGAGAGCAGCACCAATGCATTTTGTCTAGAAAATGCTCATTTTTATAGTTAAATTCAGTGATATGTTGGAAATAACCCAAGTTGACCTTTTAACTCAGTTCACCCTGCTGAGCATCCAGTTTACTTCTTTATCCCAATGCTATTTAATTTATCACATATCAATCAAAA
Organism: Scatophagus argus; assembly: GCF_020382885.2. Lineage (NCBI taxonomy): Eukaryota > Metazoa > Chordata > Actinopteri > Scatophagidae > Scatophagus > Scatophagus argus. Next base: position 4,276,546 of record NC_058501.1, read on the forward strand.
GCAACAATGATAATCTCATGTAACCCGAAAAGTGAGAAAAAAGATAAACAACCAAATAAAGTTTATTTGGATTGATTCAACAATATTGAAAATTGTAATGTAAGGATTCAGGATTCTCTCAAAATGCACACAGCTACTGTCTGAAAATCAGTCCTGACACACAAAAAATTTCCTCCCATCTCATGATCATTTTATTCACATGTTCGACACAAAAAGTGATGAGTGCTGTTCAGCTGCTATTTCACAGTGCATTTACGGAAAATACGCTATAACATTTAAGCAGAAAATACATTTATCCATATAGAGTGGAATGTATGCGGCACTTCCAGGCAAAGACACATAGCATTAATTCAACAGCCAATCAGCCATACAGTTATATTTATACATACAGTACATGTGCACATTAACTTCACATAAAGACATGATGTTTTCCCTCACAGCTGCAGTGTAATAAAGCATGGACGCAGGATGGGAGACTTCTCTTACAGCTCTGTGATCTGTACCACTAATTCTCTCTATTAGTCAGCACCCAAACTGCTGCCATCCCCCAGATACATTATTCATCTGTGCTCCTGTTATACTATGCTGCAGCCATATGTTGACTCACAATTCCCACTGTCTCGCCATTAGCTACCACAGTGATGCCCCATTCTGCGTCTCTCCAGCATTAGAACTGCAGGATTTTCCAAATAATCCCCGTTGGGAGAGACACAGCGGTGCAGCAGCGGGACGGAAAGCATGTGGGACTTCATCAGCTTTCGTTTTCCGCAAACCGGACAACCGTTCAGGTTGAATTCCTACCTGTGGCCTTCCTCCCAGTGTGTGTGTGTGTGTGTGTGTGCACCCTCCCTGCTCCACATCGTGAGAAAGCATCACATCCTGTTTGATAAGGAGGCCCAAACCACACTGGTCAACCGAGGGAGTGGACTCGCCGGTCCTGTGACCAGCCACTTGGAAATGTCATTATGAACACAGTATCATTATTATCAAAACAAGGGACTAGCCGGGCTGCAAGTGGAGCCAATTGTTTGCACAGGTGTGAGTGTGTGTGTATTCGTGCATGGCTCTCATTTGTGTGTTTTTCCTTTGTCTTAAAAATGCCTTTCCCATAGAAGATTACAGTATAAAACAAAAATAACAAGAGGGATTTTGCAGTTTGTGGGACTCGCTATTTGTGATAAAATCTCGCATGCTCATCATCTACCTCGTTTAATCCTCCTCTTTCAGGTGAAACTACCAGTTTTGATTAAATCCAAGGTATCAAATGGTTTTTCTAGCACAGTTTCAAACAGAAGAAACACACCAGCACACAACACATCAAACGAGGTTTGCTCGCCGTTATCTCTGCCTTGAATTAACCTTCTGCATATGTTAAACTGCAATAACAGGTTTGGCTGTCGTGTCTTGCCTCCCTCTCTCCCTGATTTAACTCCACATTACGGCGTTCCACGGGGGCCTATATCCCTGCGTGTTAATCACTGCTCTTCCCGGTGCACACAGAAATATATGGCGGGTGCTTGCAGAGGAACAGTGGAGGACAAAAACATGCTCGCTCTTGGACACTACTTGATTACAGACTAATTGGTCTAGAGTGATTAAATATCTCATGCTTCTCACTAATTGCAGCTATTTAAAGCAGCTATTAGCTTAAAATGCCTGCCACCAACAGCCGTTTACTCATAAACAAAATGTGAGCTGCGGTAATTCACCTGTACTGCTCAGACTGGAAAACAAGAGTTACAGAGTCTCAGGAAGCTTCTGCTGCAGCGAGACATCCCAGCACAGCTTAAATATTTTAACGTTTTTGGTTTTCTTGGTTTTTTTCTTAGAGAACACTTTATGGAACACTCCACATTGCTTTTGTTTAACTACATTTTGATCAATGAGTTTTTATCTATCTTTGTTCCCTTCCTGCTACTCCAAATAAATAACAGATGTACATTTTTACTAATGCCTAATTAATCACAATTATATTTTCCACATTCATATCACTAGTGATAATTGATGTTTAATTATTTCTTCATTTGGGCTGTGTGTGTATTACTGATTTGACACTTAACATTTTTATATATGGGAGAAAAATATGAAGAAAGAATAATCCCACGTGGATCATTCGTTTTAATTTGGCAGTCTCAGAGGACACTTTGCACTCGGAGATACTTGAGGAAGAAGGACGTGCACACACAAACACACTCAACATGTTTATGTGATCTCAGCCTGGAGCGGCCATCAAACACAATCACAGGAGAGTTAATGTGTGTACACCCACCAGTTTAGCTTTAGTCAGGGCCTCTTTCAGGACAACAACAAACAGCGACTGCGGCGAAAGCGAGGAAGACCGAGAGAGGGACGCAGTAAGAGAGGAAGAATAGGGATAGAGCGTGTGAGAGAGATAGAAGCAGGAGGGAGGAGGGAGGACTTGGCATCACCAGTGCCAACTGCAGCTCCCGGGAGACGGGCGATGAATTACAGAAATGAGATCTCAGACAAATGCCAAGCTTTTCCAAAGAGCTGCGAGAATGGCTGCACCCCCCTGGAGAACACAGTGATTAGAGAAGGGGAACCAGGGGTCTGCCAAGCCCCTTAAAGGATCTGTGTTAGTCTCTCTCTCTCTCTCTCTCTCTCTCTCTGTGTGTGTGTGTGTGTGTGTGTGTGTAGGGGTGGCACTGGGACAAAAGCCATGTCATAGAACATGACCCTGAGGTGCAGCCATCAGACAGCCAATATGGCGAGTTAAATACCGCTGCTGCATCAGAGCGGAAGGGCTCCAACCGTCTCCAATCAGACAGGTTTCTGTTCACCTAATGAGCTTAATTAATGAGGCTTAGTTTAGACTACTTTGCTAAGAAATCGGGAATAATGTGAAAGATTTCCAGAAGAATGCACCATTTCTGTTGCTCAGGTATACGATTTCTTTTCAGCAAGAGGCCTTCAGCTGTTTAAAGGCAGATTAAACTTGGAGTAAGTAGAAACACAGAGAATGACAATACATTCAACTGCACTCTTTTGGTTTCATTGTTCAATTTTAATTTAATTCCATTTTGTTTCCATTTTTATTTTTTTTAATTTAGCTTTCCCAACCAATTTGTCTTTTCTGGATAAAGCCTAAATGCATAATTTCCACTAAGGATGGAAATAATGGATTTGCCCTTCAGTTTTCAAAATCTTGTTTCTCCTCTGATTGGTAGATGTTGAATGGAATGCAGCCTGAGAGGAAGAGCTGCACACATTATATAATAGACAAGGTCATAAACTTGCTCTTCTGTGTAAATATGCAAATGCAACATTGTCTGTCAGTGGACTACCATTATTTTTGAAAGCATGATGAAAAATTCCCATTTTAAAATGTCAGCATAACAAGTAAGGAATTACAGAGATGCACATGGGCCCATGCAGGCAAATCACACAACAATACATAAGAGTCCATGCACAGAAACAAGCATAGTAGATAATATAAATAAAGTTATGGGCAGCATATTACACCTCAGCACGATAGAGAACAAACCCACTAACTGCTCAGCTATTATTACAATTATATTTTATTATTACATTATATTTCAATATAAAGTCTTCTTTCTGAATTGTTTGATGTATTTATTTAGTGTTCAGCATTTTAGCGACATGCATTCAGGCAACTGCTAATCTAAGATTCAAAATATAAACAAATCCTTCCACCAGCAGACAATGAATCAATTATAAATAGATAGATAGATAGATAGAATCTAAATCATTGTGTCTGTTTTGATTTAGATTGACAGGCGCCTGTGCATCACATTATTCTGTTATTTGAAATTCTTTCTGGGACTCAGATACCAGCTATCAGATTCCCTCAGACAAAATTGTCTCTGAGTGGGAATACCAAGTCAAAATGGGGATTTTATTTCAGCGAGTGCCTGAGGGGAAACTACATCAAACCAAACAGAAATCACATTTGAGTCTGAGATGACAAATGGAGACCTTGAATAAATGCATTACTGCTATTATATTTGGAAATGGAAAAAATTAATTTCACCTCACTGCAATGTTTCAGTTTCTTACAGATTGCGCACCAGCAACAGATATACATTTTGATATAGATCATTCATAATTTCATTAGAAAACAATTACAGAATTCTATATTTGTCAGCGCAATCTGCCTGAACAGAGGGACTGAAGCAGCGCTTAGAGGAGATATGGTGGAACTGCCATAAACATGCACTCCTGACATGTTAAAAGACATAGAAAACCATAATCTATCTGTATACTTTTTTTTTTCATTTCAAAAATTGAACTGGTGAGCACAAGATGTCTCCAACTTCACTGAAAATTATTCTTAGTGATGATCCTAAGCAGTATTGATGTCATAAACTCTAACTAATTGAAGGGGAGTGCGGAGAAACTTTCGTCCTTCAGCAGATGAATGCGAAAACAACATTTTAGTGTCAAACTCTACTCGCACATAAATCTACACAGTAAACACATCAAACATGCACTTGCTTCCATACACTTGAAATATTTGTACTTTGCTTGCATGATGCTTTTTACTTTTTTACTTTACTTCACTGTATATAGTTGACAATTTTACCTGATTTGCACTTTGCACATCAAGACTTTGTGCATCTTATTTATTGTATGATGCATTAGTAGGCGTATACAGCAGGTTAAAATACCCAATAGCACACAGATTTAATTAAACACACTTAAATGATGAACATGTACTTTGACCACAGTGTAAACTAAAATTAAACCTTAGAATTAGATTTGAGGCTTCTCTACAAGACAAGCCAAAAAGGGTGATGTAATCATGCAGGACCCACCCTTGCGGCTGTGAAGGAAGAAATATTCACATCTTTGGCTTGAAGGAAAGTGGCAACAATACACTGTACAAATGCAAAGTTCTGTTTTCAAAACTGATAGCATCAAAAGCAAAAGAACCCATTTTGCAGAATGGCCCCTCTAAGTGTCATATTATTATGTTATTGGATTATCATTTATTATTATTAATGGATTTGCATGTAAACAATGCTGTAATGCGGAGTGGAGGCAGTTTTACTGTAATTTCTTCTTAAGAGATTGGGAATATTGATCTGTAACTATGCATCAAATTTAAAAAACTTATTATGTGTTTTGTGTATGAAATCAGAATTTGAATAGTGACTCATAACTTAACCTGTGAAACAACAGTTATGGAATCCCTATGAAATGAAATGCTGAGTACAGCACTTACAGTAAATGTACTGCATTACCTTCAACAATGCTGTTTCTATGTTTATGAGTATTTCAGTTTTATTAACCAACGGTGGAATTTTAGCATCACTTCTTGCTGAAGTGGTCCACCCTTCTCGTCTTCGTCACCACTCTGGCAGCAGCGTTCTGAATCAAAAACAAATTTATGTCTCAGTCTCTGACTACAGCAGGGGCATAATACGTTTGCTTTGTTCAGATTCAGGATCGAATTTGACGCGATTTGCTTCATTAGTGCTCATACAGTAACATTCAAGAGATGTCCAAAAGTTGTGAAAAAATGCCATGCATGAGTAAGCTGTTCTCTCATTGGTCAGAAATGTTACCTTGAAGATTCACTTCCTCCCTTACATATTTTTCTTCATTATGGAGCACCAGTTGTGTGTATTGCTAACTGTGTTCATTGAGTTTATGTGGTTAATAAACAGGTGTTCATCTAATGAACAAACTATTCAGTTCCAGAGAGCATCTAGACTGTGACTAAAAAACAACTGCTCTTCAGACGGTAGGTAAACTTGAGTAAATAGCTGCACCAATGTGAAAGAGTGTCCCATCAGGCAACACGTTGCCAGCTTCTGATGGTAGTGTTTATTGTGATCTGGCTGCAAACAAAGAGTTGAAGTGCAGGCAAGTTCAAACCGCCGTCTACAGGTGATCTATTAAGTGTCCACAATTGTCAGTTAGTTGTCTATATTATTCTAATAATATAAGAGTACAGGGAGCCACAGCCATTCTCGCCATTAATAACCGCAGTTTTCAGGGCCAATGGAAAAGAAGAGAGGTGTTCTTGAACTGGGAGACAAAATCACTGTTTGACTTGGTGGATAAAACTTCATGGGTCTGTACTACAAAGCAAGTTCGATCTAACCCATACCCCTTTCATTATCTGGCTTCACTAACCCTAACAACCATCATGATGGTGGTCATCAACTCAGTAAAAGTTTTTCTTAAGTAACCACGAATGCTTCCACATGTAGTGTTTGCAGCATTTGACCAAATGCAAATGTGGACAAGTCTACTGTCAGCAGAGCACCATACTTAACAACCCAAGAGCAAAATATGATATGATATAAAGTAGGTAAACACATAATCCAGGCTAAAAGCAAGACATTTGAGGCTGCCAAATACAGGAAGCTGGCAGACAGCTGGCAAAAAAATAAATAAAAATCGCAGACTGAAACTGAAGACACAGGTAAGTCAGTCTCCTAACAAGCATCTGTATCTTTTACATATATTTGCTGGTCTCCCAACACTGTTGGTTCTGGGGAGACCCTCTCACAATCCACTCACTGAGCTCCACAGCCTCTTGTATAAAAGGAGATGCCATGTTCCAAGAACACTGATACTTCAGTAGGCTGTGCTTTTATACTAGCTGACCTGTTATCTCGAACATAACCTGCCGTGTGGTTGCCATGGCAGTGCACCTTGGTAAGAACTGAATTACAGTCATAATCCTGAAAACCCAGGGTTAAGCTTTAGGTTACCTCACTAACCACAGGTCCTGCTTTGTAGTACAGGCCTCAGGAGACATTTTTAAAGTCATCAAAATGTTTAAAAATACAGCTTGACACAAGGAAGCAACTTCTGATTGCACTAAAAAACAAAATGGCACCGGCCTTCTTAAGTGCTCTAGTTTTGCTCTTAAAACTGAAGTTTGGAGGAGTTGACTCATTGAGTTTGATATAATGTATAACTGAGTAATTAAGTACTAATAATGAGTACTTTAATTTTGATATTTATGTAGGTTTTACTGATAGTATGTCTGCACTTTAGTAAAAAATAAATAGAAGTTTGAGTGCAGGACCTTTACATATAATGGAATATTTTTACACTGTATTACTACTACTGCCTTTCCAGTACTGGAAACATCAAAATATCCACATGATAACTGCCAGTATGTTAGCTTTTCACTTACAATGGGAATCATTTGAAATCCAGCACTGTATTTCTGTCATTGCTGTAAATGTTATGTAGATTTTCTGCAGTGTTTTCTAGCACACGAGTTGTCACATGCTGAGCACAAATTCAGTACAAACTGGATCCAAATGAAACAGCACACAGTCTGCTCGCCTGATCCTTCCATATGTTTCCATATAGATATCAAGCCATCGATTAGGGGAATGCTGTCATCTAGTTGGCAGCGATTAGGCTGCTGGCTTTGGCACCCAGTCAACAACTAATTCACATGCTAATGTCTTCCAGATCAGGTCTCGCCCCCAAACTGGTTCCCCTTATTGACTTGATTCCCTGATTGGACAGATGGCCACCTTTCAATATGACAGACGTCTGTTTGTGTTTAGGCTGGGGGTACAGGGTTGTCAAGAGGGGGTGGGACAGGATTCCCAAGCTTATGAATAAACAACAACAATCATCTAGATAAACAACAACATTATCTGGCGTCTGAACCTTGACGACGATCCATTATGGCCATTACTGTCACATCATGTGCTACAGTTGGCTTTTAATTGCTTTTATTCGCTATTGAGAATGGGGGGAAAACGCAGACACTGTATCAGTCGACGCTCTTAATTGATTTGTCCTCATGCTTGCCAAGACCGCAGTCAATACGGTGGAGTGCGCTGAAACCTATCAAAGCGCAGCGAGGACTGAAGGCACGAGCACCGAGGACAAAACAGCTGAGACTTGTGAAGAGGAGAACAAAAAATAAAACAGCATTTCTTTTTTTCCTGACCCTCCTCCCTGCTCGTCCTCCACCTCCTCCTCCTCCTCTTCCTCCTCCTCCACACATCGCTCCCTCACCTCTTGCTCTGCTCTTTCTCTCTCCGCTCTCTCCTCTCCATTTTCGTGCCTGGCAGCAATCTTCCTCAGGAGACCTTCTCTGCAGTTGTGTGAGGAGAATGTCAGTCCTGTGTAGTTAGGAGTGCATGTGTGTGTGTGTGTGTGTGTGTGTCTGCCTCTACAAGAAGCGTCCCCTGGATGTGCTCATTAGCAAAACACAAGTGCGTATGGCTCCCCAGAACAAGGCATTCTGGGTACTGCTACTGTCTATCTCCGCTTGTGAGTTCGTAAGCAACTAATGAACAGATTCAGGCATGAATACAGGGCAGCCGCACACACACACACGCGCGCGCGTATACATGCACACGCAAATAACATCTTCAAATGACCTTTCATAACAGACGTGAAGAAAAACAATGAGTTGTTCAAAATTTTACAAACTTATTATTCTAATTTATCTGGGGATAGCATGGTAAAAAAGAAAAAAATTTAAATAAAAATTCAAGAGGACATTTTCCCAAAACAAAAGTGCATATTGAATATTCAATATTAAATACATTTGGTGGGCTTGAAAGAGGCTCTGGATTTGTGTGACTTTCAATAAAAAGTACATTTTTGTATCTTCTCATGAAATGTGGCACCTGATTTTTTCATAATAAAACTTTTTTTGTAGTTGACTAAACAAAATCTCTTCAAGGTCCATTTAGCATCTGGTATTAAGCTTTCAATCATTTACATTACATGATCTGCCAGATGGACTTTGCCCAGGTGTCACAGGAAAGTGTTAAAATTTCATTGTTGTGTGTTCATTACAGACAACTGATTAGATCAGACATTACCATTAATTGATTAAGACAGACAGTTTAGATACTCAACAAAACAATCCCCTTCCCTGAATGGGACATGAAAGAAAAAGAACAAGGACTATAAGTATTAATCCAGCGGTGGTATCACTGAAGGCAAGCAATCCTGACTTTTAGCCGACAGAATGGCTTAAGCTCCAAAAAGCAGGATCCTACATTTCCCACAATGCAATTATAATCTCATCTTTCATCATGCCTGAACACCCCACACATTTCAAACTCCATACCCCACTGGCTTTTTGTTATGAATGTTATAGTTTTCAAGAAAAGATATTTCTAATGACATCATGAGCGTTACTTTCTCCGATATGACAAAGCTGTTGCAGAAGTGCTCACCATGACAACAAAACTGATCTTCTGGTGTAAAATTAATGAAAGAGGCTACCCTGGTGTGCACACAGTGCACAATTTTTCATGCATACTGTATTTGAATAATAAAAGCAACCAAGTAAGTGTATATTTCCTGGATAAACACAGTCTGGTATGTTGTGCAAAGTGCAGTAATTGATCAGTGCCAGAAAATGAAAGAAAATATGTATCCTGGAATCCAGTTTTAGTGTTGCATCTATCTGGAGATAGACTATCTAAAGATGGAACGATAGTGTTACAAAGTATTGTTCTGGGATATTAATTACAAACTGTATTTCAAGATGAGCATAGGCACTCATAAATATGCATTTTCATGTACAAAAGGAAACAATTTATACCCAATCATATTGCCACTGTTCAAAACTAATCAGCGCATAGCCACGAATGGAAAAACACTGTAATCTTTCATGCAATAAAACGCTGTGAAATGAGCAGAACAGGTGCATAGGTGAACAAAGATAAATATAGCCTGGCTTGATGAAATAATTTCTCTGTCCTGGATAATAACTCATTATGTTAATCACAAGCCCTATTAATCATTTTCTCATTTGAACTGTCAGGATGTGATTGTCGTACGTGGAGATTGTGGGAAGTACAGCGAAAAGATTCGCCTTTTGCCATTCATCAAAGTCGCCTGACCAAAAAAAAAAAAAAAGAATAGTCAGAATAGAAATCGACGGTTGAAGCTGCCGCAATGGTTTGTGCCAGAGTCATAACAATGAAAAGCCTCACGTCTTCAGATGTAAAAGAGAAAAGAGAGATGATGAACGCGATTGTTATATCCTGGTGGCGCTGTAACACAACAGCACAACAGGAAACATATTAGCAATAGCCAGGAGAGTGTGTGTCTCTGCATACTGTATGCGGATTCTTGTGTGCATGTGTGTGTGTGTATGAGTGAGTGTGTGGCACCAGGCTCATATATTGCGATTGTCTCATTGTGAGAATGCCCTACTGGGGTGGCCAGCTGTTCCTGTGCCCATAAAAAGGAGGCAGGAATGTCTGGTGGGATGAAGGAGGCTGCAGAGAAGCAGATGTAGGACACACACACATGCACACACACTTCCACACACGAGGTATACGTAGCAGTGGAGCACACACTGTACCCTTGTACACACACACACACACACAAATACACACACAGACACACACACACACACAACTTCCAGAAATACAGAAAGACACACATAGACACAAACACACAGAAAATTTCACACAAAAAAATAAAATCATGCAGACGCAGCCACACTCGTATATACCTGGATGTATGTATGTTACAGCACTAGACACACACATCCAGATACAAGCACAGAGACACACACACAAACACACCAGTAGCAGCGAGGCGAGGTGGTGGAGGCGTTATCGGCCCATATCTGTGCTTGGAGCCACAGCAGTCTCCAAGGCTGCTATCAGCTCCCCCATTATCTCTGTCTGAGAGTGTGGAGGAAGGGGAGGAGGAGGAGGAGTAGGACAACGATGAAGTCTGTCCCCCCTCCACGCCACCCCCCATCAGCCAACTCCCGTCACAGCTCCCGTACGCACACACTCACATATTAGCACACACACTCACCACCAACTCGTTAAGAGGGCGGAAATGAAATGTCTGTCCCCTGAGTCGCCCAAGTGGCAGAGCTTTGCTGCTGTGGCACAAGTTTGCCGACAACAACAGGCATCCAGTAATAAATCTACAGACAAAAAGACGGAGGGAGATGGAAGGAAAAAGAAATGGCAAAAGCGGCAGTAAAAGAATAAAAGAGAGGTTGAGAAAGAGAGCGACAGGGAAGCTGGTCAGGGGAGGAAAGGGAGGGAGCGGTGTGGTGCAGCCACCCCTACCTCAGGTCTCATTAACTTAATGGTCTCTGTGGATGGTAAAGGGCTGAGTAGGGATGGAGGACAAGGTGGGAGGACAGATAGTCTACTGTGAAAGAGGTCTGCAAACCAAATTTAAAGTGATGTTTCGTTTAGTCAAACTTTTTAGTGTTCATATTAGCAGCGAATTGATATAAATGCTTTTATTTTGAAGATCTAATCAAGCCTCAATCTGGGCTCACCCTGACCTGAAGGTTTGAATAGCTGGATTACCGGTGCAGAGTGTGAAGACTGCAGGTCCACTGTGAACATCTTTCACTTAGTACTGTGTGTAGGGGTGATGGCTCACTGCAAGATATTGCCGTAGCTTAGACATATAGTGGATTTTTGTATCTTTATTTAGTCAAAAGACAGCAAATGAGATTGTGATTTAAGTAAAGCACAACAACACAGTTACAGTTTAATGACACAAAGCAGCAGAGTGACACTGCCTGGTTCAGTATACTGGTGTTGTCTAAAGAGAGGCTAAAGATTTGTGAGTGCATGTCAGCTATATACAGGATTCACTAAGTACTATTCATCCAAAAAGGAAAATGTGCAGATATCAGCTAAAATAAAGAATAGATATATTTGTCTAAAATGTGCAAAAGTGCAACATACAAGTCTGGTGTCATATCATTAAAAATTAATGTAATAAATGCACAAAACAAAAAAATTGTCCTGCGTATAATATTTTGCTTACATCCTTTGTTTCTGAGACATCAGCGCTCTTTTATAAAGCACACTAGTGTTTGATCCAATGTGGTGGGCTCTAAAGTGAAAACCCAAGGCTGAAAAAGAAAAGAAAAGGAGGGGTGGTGGAGGTACATTGTTGCCAGGCACCGTCATATCAACATACACTAAACATTCAGCAACTAAGATAGCAATCTGGGTTACATCCACATTAAGAATGCTATACCATAGATAGTGTCAGAAGGCAAAGAGGATTAGATGGAGCACAATCATTTTATTCTCATATTTCAACAAGTCACTCTTCTTATGTTGTGTTTTTCGCAAGTCTCATGTATGCCTGGGCAGTTGCATGTTTACAATTACAGTAGCTCAATATTTGTGTGCTGTTATTAAATTTTTCTGTAAGAAATGATGTCTCAGTAAGGTGCAATAAGGTCCAGTCATGTTCTTGAATATCATTTTTAGTGGTGCCACAGATTTCTTTTGCTGGTTAAAAGTTGTAACCAGACACTCAATTACAGAATTGCCTTGTTGGACAAGATAAAAAGGGGAGAATCTAAATATATGCTTTTCTATATATACTTATTTTCAGAGTCATATTTTTTTATCTGTCTCTTCTGTACAGATGAAACACCTACTCATTTCCATCAGTGTGCCACAGCAGCACTCATAGTTCCTTTGTGCTAGTGCCATGACCGTCAGTGTTGACAGGGTATCAGCCGCTATCGTCTGGACTGTCCAGCCACAGGCGCCACACTCAGAGGGGCTTCTTACACCAACTGAGGTCTGACGTGGAGGAACTCAGACAGACACACAGGACAGAGTGAAGAGAACGTCTGAAATTATAGATTATAGTAGGATGGCTCGAGAGTCCCCTTCCTGGTACACTGCTGCTCAATCTTAATATAATGTCATTATTGTGTGTTGGATGGGAATCAGATTTGCAAGGACCAACAAGACGGCCATCAGTGACTGCACAAAAATGGTGGTAACATATCAGCTTTCTGCATGCTGCCCTATTGAAAATGTATTTTCATGACACTATTCATCAGAAGTGTCAAGTTAGTGTAGCGTGGAAAACAACCATTCAGTAATGTGAACTGGAATGGAAAGATCATTCTTCACTTTCGAACTCTCTGCTCTGGTCTGAAAACGCTAACAGCTGCTGATTTGCAGCATGACAGGGCACAGGCCAGTGAAAGAGACAGAGACAGACAAGCTGAAGAACAAGAGAGATGACAGACCACAAACTATTTCACATACATCAGACTGCCACTAGGTGAAAAGCAAAAGGGACCCTGCTGAGATAAATGGAGACGAAAGAAGCTGACAGGAGAATATTCAGCATAGAGGGACCGATGCTGGACCCAGTACCAGCCAAAAGGCTATGATTCATGAGAAACATACAGTTAAATAATTTGTCATCTCTGTTAAAAGCTCCTGATCACAGCTGCGTGGGTCTGCCGGGGGAAGCATCTTCAGAGAATTGCTTATCCGCCATTACAGCAACTCACTATGTTCAAGTTTGCAATTTCACATGCAAGGTTTTTGGTAAGTTAATGCGACACAAGCAAACAAATGCACACATACACAGCAACACACACACCCAGCCTCTCTCTCTCTATCTCTCTCATACACACACACACACACACACACACACACGCTTAAAGCCACACTGCAGGAACCGTCTGACAAGGCCAAAGTGATGTTGGTTTCAGGGGACCGCGAGTCGGTCCCTCCACAGATGGGCCGGGGCCTTGCACCCTCTCCCTAATGCTCCATTCTGCAGCTGTGTGAGATTAGCTAGGTACCATCAATACTAATTTGTGCTGATACAACCAAAACTTTTATTGAGATGAGGGAAAAAAGGAGATAAAACACACACACACACACAGCCTTGGTACATGGAAGATGTCTCCTTGACTTTGCTGCAGAGGCTGTACTCAAGGTGTGCTCTGTACAGACCAGTGTGGGCGCGTTTATACATTAAGATTAACGATTATAATAACTTAATGTTAGGCTAATTTCTATGAATTTGAACAATCTTGTTAGACTTTGTTGAGGTTTAATCCGTGTCTTATACAAACATTTTATGTCATATCACAGCAATGCCAGAAGTGTCTCTCAGAAAATACATTTATATACTATGAATTTGATTTGCTGAATACATCTTGCACACATAACATGTCATGTATTGTGAGAAGACGACATTTGTCATAGAGAAAAAGAATGACATATGACCTAGTATAAAAGTCTATAGGGTATAGGGTGGCCTTCAATTTGGATGGATGGGATGGATGCAGGACTTTCGCCCAGCTCACAGGCGAAACCAACAGTGACTTATGCACTGAAGTTACCTTGTGTAACATATTTAACAAAACTTCACTTGCGTATGTACTCTCATGTCTGTACAGTTCTCTTATAGTGAATTAGCATATTTCCAAAAAGGTCAAACTATCATCTTGAATGAACTCAACTGAGTTAAGTGTCTTATTTCGGCCTTTTTGCAACATTAGCATTAATGACGGCTCTGTTCCATTCAAGTGTACCAGTGAGCCACCACAGGGAGCCGTCAAGACCCTTAAACTGAGGCAGCTAGATGGATTTAATCTATAACTCGTTTCAATAACTCGCACCTTCCTTTTGTCACGTGTCAAAGCTGTGAGGAAGGTCTACAGTTTGGTCACATAAATGTTAGTTCAATGGCAGTGATCCAAACTCCGAGCGGTCTTTTGAGCTGATGTAAACTCGCAATACGAGAACGAATATGTTGGTTGAGACTGTACATGTGTAATGTGCTCACAACCTCTCACCCCTCCATCCAGTATGCCAATCAATATCGGCTGCATGCTGTTTAAAGTATTCTTAAAAATATCTCACATTCTCACACAGCAAGGTTCACATTGTGTGCAGTGGGAGCCATGTTGTTATTGTGAAACAGAATAGAATTTATTTTGTGTCCGGGCAGAATTCTAGGCTTGTAATATTACACACAGATCAATTATTTACAGCTGTTTACACTTGATGCATTTATTCATTTTCTTTCCTGCCCTGTGATTACCAAGTTTCTTCCACTGTAATAACCCTCAGAAACACATCAGACCTGTGGACCACATCAGTCTCTCTCTCTCACTCCGTCTCTCTCTTTCTCATACACACAAACACACGCACACACATATCCCACATCCAGCTAACCCTAATATGGTGACTCTGGCTGAATACATTATTTATCATATGCATAATGTCTCCCAGCTAGCCTATTTTCCCCTGATAAGTAATATACAGTGTAATGTCATTGGCACGCACACTGCAGTAGGAATAATAGGGAGGTTTTTTTCACTTTATGAAAAACTATTCATCACAACAGAGACAAACAAATTTGATTTCAGCTGTGGATTATTCACTGGCGGAGATTGATATTGTTTTCATGCAAAACCAATAAAGAGGCATCATGTGGATGTTTTGATTACATTATCAGAGCTACAAATACAGTTAATAATAAAAGTGCACTAGTGCCTCATTCACTGGGGGCTTTTAATGTTGTTGAGCCACAAAAATAACTAAATAATGACAGTTTAAACAACCTAAAACTGCCTTCTGACATGGAGCACACAGTGTTATGAGGCAAGGTCTGTGATCTCATTTTGCATTTTGAGGTAGTAAGAGGTTTATGGCATCTATTTTGTTGCTTTATGTCAAAGGTTAAGGGCTAAAATGGGTGATGAAGTCTTGAAAATTCTACTGTTCTTGGTCAACACCAGCCAGGTACAGTGCTTTCTTGGAGTTTTGCAAGGAAAATGATTCAGTCATGTATTAGCAGTGAACTTGTTTACCTGCGGAAGGTTCCAAACTGATGGTTTGTACAGTACATTTTCCCAGAGTTTTGTTGCTCCTGTCTCAACATGCTGCTGGCATTTAGGCAAGTTTATCAGTTCCAACATTAAATGTCTTGACTTTGTACTGTATGCAATAGAATAGCTGTCGAAAAGGATTTGCAAATTATTGCATTGTTGTTATTTACATTTTACACAATCTCCCAACTTTTTTGGAATCACGGTTGTAGATTTTGTCCATTTAAATTTCAAATGAGACCAGAAATAATAATAATAAACCTTTAGGCTGCATGACAGGTCATATACTTGTTACTGGTAAATTTTACACACATAAGGCACATAATTCTCCAGACTCTCATTATTTTTCTGGCTGAATTTAATTTTTATACATTAAACATTATGACAAACAAAAGTGAAAACACATATGATATTTAGATTTTATTTACACTTTGTCTTCTGTGGAGCCTGAATAATGTATATTAACTTGTACTGATATTATTGATTATTCAATATGTTTCAATACTTTATTTTTTATATTTAAATTAAAATGTTTATACACCTCATATTTCATTTGATTGCTATTTTTAATGCTCAATAACGAGTCCAATAAAAAAAACACACACAGTGTTAAGCTGTAGCCTACATCTCCTGCAGCGCTGGTGCACAACAGAGTGCTATGTGCATCTGATTATTTTTGTCAGAATGGTATAGTTTATCATTTTTGGTAATGTGCTTCTCCTTAACGCTATGAGTGAAATGAGAAATGTAAATACAACATATTGCTGCAGTTCATCCAGTGAGGATATCAGCGTTGTTAATTGTTGCACTTTTCCCCCTGAAAAAGAACTCCTCCAGTGATAATTTATTGCACTATATTTATCAACTTTAGCTGTATTTAAGAGTAATTACAAAAACATCTCTGGCAACTGATTAGTGACATATGAAATGCATGGCAGTCCCACAAATAATCTATTACAGTGTGATAATGACATGAGGATTTGTGCTTTGATTACATAACATGTTTTTAATGAGGAGCCTGCTGACTGTTTTAGCCAGGGGCAACTCATCTGAACTACACTGAGTATTGTTGTGGTTATGTACTAACATGAATGGTTGGTAGAAAAAAATCTCAATAGCTATATTTTGATTTATTTACTGAACTGATTCCATCACCCCACACAATTTGCTCAGACAATATCTCAGTGAACGTACAGTGGAACATATCAGCCATTTAGCCCCATTCATTTCTGAGCGGTGAGTATGACTCACAAATGTGACAAATACACTCGCTCTCTCTCTGTCTCTTCTCTCTGTCACTCTCTCTTACTCAGATCTGGTGCCAAGTGGGCATCAGAGGGTGTTTGTCTGATGACTACCTGCCGCTTGGCACAGTTACATATGGACACTACACAGAAATGTGATTAACCTCTCAGTCAGTTTCTGCACTGCTGCCTTTCATGCACTTTGTACACATGCATTTATGTGTAAATACTCCTACCACTTATTTCTATAGTATTTCTGAGTATTTCTGTTGCACATAGAAAAAAATAGTTGTTTTGTACAGCTTTATTATTGGAGCTACGTGTTGTTACTGAGGTTGTTTCGTATTGAATTTCACCACTTGTTAGTCAACCTGGTTTTTCTTTGTTCCTTTTACATCTTCATCTTCTTCGTTGGTGTCTAAAGCCTTGTTCAGGTACTGTCAGATTTGACCAACACGTCACAAGTTCAAGTTTGCATAATAAATATATATATATATATCTCTGTTTGTTCAGCCATCATAGGGCATTATGTGAATTACTGTATCTCCTTTTCCTGTAATTTTCCTGTTTATTCCAAACAAATGACTGTTGCTGCTGCTGCATACATAAAAGACATCACATCTCATATGCCAAGCAACTCTTTCTGGCAAACAGAAAAGTGAATGCTGCCTCTAGATTACAATGAAATGGACAGTTTTCACATGAAAATGATAGCAGCTGCATTATTTTAAACATTTCAAAAATGAAGTGATTGATCTTAAGTAACTGAATCTCTTCCTTGCGAAAGAATGAGCTCATGTCAAGCCAGTCACAAGAGAAATAACAAGACATATTAAAAATGTACCATCTTGTGAGAATTTTGCTTTGTTTTTATTTCCCAGCTCCATAAAGATTTAAATGAATCTGTTTTCAGAAGTGAGGCTGCAAACAAGGAACAAGGGCTGACACATTTATATGCCTCTCTTTCTTTCTGCCTTCATCTCTCATAAACAATCCTTCCTCTCTCTGTCTCTCCCTCCTTCGCTCTCACATTTTACCGTCATGTCAATTACTGTCCCAGTGGTTTTCCTCGTCAGTCTGACACATCCACCGAGTGTGTGAGCATTCATCAGAGCTGTTTAACCCTCGCAACGCCCCGAACTGGAACACAGCCAGGGAACGTCACAGAGGCAGCCAGTTGTCAGCAACTATCATCCCCCCACCCTGTCACCGACAAGCACATCAGACAGGGAGCAGGCCTTGTTGATGAGAAGAAATTCACTAATTGTTTGATTATACAGATCTTCATGATAATGAATCGCTACTCCACGGTTCGGGAACATGGTGTGCAACCCGAATTACCACCCCAACACTCAAGCTGTGAAAGTTGATTACTCATTAGCGGGTGACTGAGTGGCACAAACAACCCTGGCACCCCCTTTAAACTCCCCTCCTGTGTTTTTTACTGTATGTTCTTGTAATTGCTGTACAGTGAAGTGCAGCACAGGAGACCGCCCAGCACCAATATAGATTAAAATCCAATCCATACACAGGAAGCACCATGTTTTCACCTTTCTGCATCAGCTCTTAAATACTGCAAACATTCAACAATATTAGCTTGTGTCAGCCTGCAGTTTGGGAGGAGGGACACATCTGCAGAATGTTACAGTTTCTGAAATCAGAACAACTCAACTATGTTCGCTGACATCGCTCGGTGCTGCTCAACTACAAGCAGCAATTTGTTCAGCCTGTTGTTTGGCTCAGAGCGTTACATATATAGAACCTTGTGTTAACCTTCCAGTAGAAACACCCCTTCAGGTTAAAACCAGATTACATCTCACCCAAACATTTTTTAAGATTTGAGTCTGTAGGAAGCCAGTTGGACTGGGTTTAGCCCACTAAAATATGTGCTGCACATTAAAAAATGATGAAACCTCATTAACAACTATTAAAACTAACCATAAACTGTAATATAAGGAATGACAGGACCTGTTTTCCACCTCTAATTAATTCAAACATGAAATGTTGGTGGACACCCATCATGTTGTTTGCGTTTTAAATGGGCTGAAGATAAAAAGATAAATGACAGATGAGTGGTGGACAGTCTGGCCAGGTTTTTTAATTGATTATTGTTGCATAAAAATAGTTTGATTTTTATATTTCTCATATGTTAGTGACTAAAAGTCAGGACATCTAGTTCTCTTTTGACCATTCTTTTCAAAATTAGCTTTTTAAAAGGCTTAATAAATAAACAATACATTTGCACTCGTGAAATTCATTTACAGTACAGGGCTGACATCTTTGATATCTTTGATTCACTGTTGTAATTTCACACACTTTTACACCTAACTTGGAACTCCTTAAAAAACTTATCACACTTAATTATACATTCCACTAAATATGTATTTTATTGTATATATTATACTGAGGTCTTTGTTTTCTCATACTGTAAATTTTCATATTCTAATTTGCCTTGTGGACAAAGGTGTCTGTTTTGTTAAAGATACCATGTCTCTTCCAGAAGTATGCAGCTGAATCAGATGCATCTCATTTCAAGGGAGCAGGGCAGGCTGATTGATTTGCAGCCTTTAACGGTACAAACAGCAATGTTTCAGCACCACTGTGTCTTCATCAGAGTCAGAATAGAGACATGTGGCAATCCTATATTGCATACACCCAATCCAGAACACATGTACATTTGTTAGTGGATAATCGGTCGAACAGAATTTCAAATCCATCAGATAATCGGCATGTTCCAGTCCCGTTTTTCCCCTGGGAACCTTGCTTTGTCTGTGTCTCGCACATGCACATGTGCATGCACAGGAACAACAAAGGTATAAGAAGACGGTTACTCGCTATGGATGGAAACAATGAAGGATTGAAAATATTTCTGAAAATCACTTAACATGTTTGTTCTACCTCAGTGCAATGCAATGTATTTTAGAGAGTCACATCAAATGTGTATGCAACTTTAATTTGTTTGCAAAAAAAACTCCACATGGCACCTTTAATTTAATGTAACGTAATAGCATTAGTTCTGTTTACTGCATGCATATCTGCATTTCTGTCAATCCTGAAGAGGGATCCCTCCTCTGCTACTTTTCCTGCGGTTTCTCTCTCATCTCTCATCATATGATCTAAGGACGCAGGATGTGGGATGATTGTAAAGCCCTCCTGAGACAATCTTGCAATTTTGGTTTCATTGAATAAAAATGACTCAACATGTCTCGATACATGTAGTACCCAACCAGTCAATGCAGATGCCCACCCATCTTGAGCCGGGGTCTGCTCCAAGGTTTCTGTTTTCTAAAAGGCAGTTTTTCCTCGCCACCGTCGCCAAGTGCTTGCTCAAGAGGGAATGTATGGCTCTCTGTATTACAAAATTTAATTGAAGAGTTTGGTCTAGACCTGCTCTAATTGGAAAATGTCATGACATAACGTTTGTTGTGAATTGGCGCTATATAAATAAACTGAATTGAATTGATCTGAATAGTAACTTCAGTGTGCAGGTTTGCATTTTGACTTTGCTCATATGTCTGAATGATTCATCCACTCCAATCCAGCAGGTGAGCTTCTAATTCATACAGTATCAGCAGCAGTGCTCAATGACCTGCATCAATCCAACAATATGGCACCGTGATTGATTACCCCCATTTCTGGAGAGCAGCCAGATAGCAGTGAGGTTGTTGCCTAGATAGGCAGACAACAACTGTCTTAGCCTTGAAAATGTGTGTTTATGAGCAAACTGACCTGCTGCAAACTGTATGGATCAAACAGTGACACATTTTGGTTTATTTCAATATGCAGTACAATTTGACTTGTTCACTTCAATGTCTTTGACCAGTGCTTGATGTGTGAGTCAACCCATTATAAGTCAACATCCATCTGGATTGCTGTTGTTTTGATTTGATAATGACATTCATATGCTCATGGAAAAGTTATGTAAAAAATAATAATTACAGTGGCCATGAAAGCAAACATCTGAGACACAAATATTGAGTGGGTTTATCATATACGTTGGTTGAAGGGAGAGGTTTCAAAGCCAAAGATGGACAGCTGGATAACAAGAGGAGTGTTTGTGTGTGTGTGTGTGTGCGTGTGTGTTTGTGTTTGTGTGCGAGCTAAACACAAAGTGAATTTGTGTGTAACTGCACGTAAAGCACAATGAGGAGTGGGTGGCTGGGTGTTTTCTCCATGTATGTTTGTGACTACATGTATTTGTGTGTGTGTGTGAGGGAGAGAGAGAGAGAGAGAGAGAGAGAGAGAGAGAGGGAGACAGAGAGAAAGAGACTGCCGCAACAAGACAAAAGTTAATGAGGTTTGAAGGCTGCTGTGGCAGCAGCAGCAGCCTCGTCTTTGTCTATGTCCTCTGCCACCCTGCTTCCTGCCCAGGCCTTTATTAAATGATAATGCAGCAAGGGTCTTTAAGTGTGCAGCTGCAGAGAGAAAGACAAGGGCAAGAGAGGGGTAGAGTGAGGTAGGCAGAAAGAGAGAGAGAGACAGTTTGGGGTGTGAGCAAAAAGAAGAAAAGAGAGGGAGAATGAAAGAGGGAGAAGACAACAGAGAAAAGAAGAAACAGTGAATTAATGGTGATAAGAGGGATAGAAGGGAGAGGATCTAAGGAGGGCATGCAGGGATGGATCTGGCTAGATGGAAAGATAGATGCAGGAGGTGTAAAGAGAGAAAGACTCAGTCCTGGAGATGAGGGATGAAACCATAAGAGAAACCAAAACAGCAGAGAGAAATGGGGAAGACCAGTTGAGAGAGAATAAGAGAAGAGATTCAGAATGAAAGATGCAGAGATAAGGACAGGGAGGGAGACAGGAGAGATTTAGTGCTGGAAAAGCTACTGTAGCAGGCAATATGTGGATGAATACACAGCAGAAAGAGAACTAGATCACCCAGCACTGAGGTCAGTACTGCTTCTAACATTGACCAGTGAACCATTTTGGCCTTGAGCACACTAAGGTCTGCACCAATGAAGACAACCGATGAGAGCAATGAAATGAAAATGATGCTCGAATATCAATTTTATGTTTTGTTTATGTAGATAATTCTAGCATCAAAGGATATAAAATACACTTACCACCATCACATCGTATCATCATCAGTCAAATCAGTTTGATCGGTAAGGCCAAAGCCAAAGTCAAGGCCAAATACTGACTTTGATTAAAACTTAGCTTTTATGTTCCACATATGACATTTACTAGATGTCGCATGAGAGCACCAACATCTCAAACCAGAATAAATGGGCCCATCAGCCACACCTCCCCCTGGCCAGAAGCAGAAGTTATGCTGCTCTTCATCGTTTTACTTCTCAGATCATCATGAAACACATTTCATTCAAACTTGGTTAGTCTTTTCACTGTTCCAACAATCACTGACTCTGCTTTGGTGCCCACAAGGATGGCAGAGTAGTGCAGCCTAATTTTACCAATACTAAGACTGAGCACTAACAACTGCCATGTGTGTTTTTGGTAGATGTTTCCTTACATGTGAATGAAACATAAGGACACAAATGATGTCAATGATGTCATAACCATTTAGGCATATTTGTCAAAATGTCAAACCTTTGCTATAACAATAGCTTCCTTGTAAATATCAGAAATATAACAAACAATGACCTCTGTTACTGAAATGTGCTGCTTTTTAACGGATCAACCACACAACACACAGTGACAGCACACTTCCTCCCCTGTGGATCAATCAGTCTGCTGAGGCAAACAGACATTTTTGTTATATCCTGCTTTGTACTGGCCAATTAGTAACCTGTTAATTGGCGCAGGTGCACATGTCTGAATCCAAGGCCATCGTTATTTATTAAAGGATCTCTGCAGACCTCCCGTTGACTGAAATGAGCCCTCCTTTTGGCCAATAGCAGGTCTCAGGTGTGGGTGTTGCAGCCGAGACACGTGCCTGTTAGTGTTAGTGTTGGTGAGTACACTGTAATTAGTCTGTGGCTGTGATAAGTCTCTCCTCTCTCTGTTTCTGCTTGGCCTCTCCCACCAGCTGCCTCTCTCCCTTGCCCCCTGCTTTGTCCATCTTTCTCACCTCTCCTCTCCCTGTCTGCCTGTTTGTTGGTCGAAACACATACAAAATCTCTAATTCATTCTTCATCTCTGCGTCGGCTTTCTTGTTTTGTCAGTCTCACATCACCTGCTTCATCGTTTCTAAATTTGAATATATAATTTTTGCATCACATTATTTGTGGGCTAGATTTTGTCACTCAGAGCAGGTAAAACCTTAAAGCTGCACCAGGCAAACTTTTATTCAAATTTACATACAAATTCAAATGCTGGAGGGATGTTAGGAGGGATAGCTTTTAGAAATGTAAAAATGTGTTGTTTTGACATTAATATTTGCTTAAAGAGAATCATCACTGATTTTAACGTGAATTGTACGACAAACAGCAGAAGGTAGAACATATGGACACAGCAAAATAAAATAAAATTAAATAAAATAAAATTGAGTGGTGATTATCTCTGAGCTTCTTGTTTTCATCGTTTTATACTTCCATTTTAAAGCCTTGAGTCTGTCATTGTGGTAGTGTTGCCATCTTTTTTTTTATTTTATTTTTGGCTAGATGAGATGGTGTAGCTGTGGAGGATACACATTGCTACACCTTTATCCTCAGTGGATCTGACTGAGAACCTGAGGACACTCTGTGGCAGCAGCATGTCAGTTACAACATAGTCATGCCCTAAAGCATACCCTGCTTTACTGTCTGTTTTACTCTGTTTTACTTAAATAGCACCATAATTTGCAAAATGTTCATCATGCTGTACTGAAATAGACTTGAAATTAGCAGCTGAGATCATGAACTGATTAGGAATCTGTTTAGTTTCGTCATGCTGTTCCAGCATGACTGTGTCCCAGTGCATAAAGAGGGTCCATAAACAGATGGTTGGATGAATTTGGTGTGGAAGAACTTGATTGGCCCACACAGAACCAGGTCCAGGTCCAACATCAGTGCCTGACCTCAAAAATGCTCTTCTGCATGAATGGGCAAAAATTCCCACAAAAACAAAATCTTGTGGAAAGCCTTCAGAGAAGAGTGGAAGCTGTTATAGCTGCAAAGGCGCGACCAACTCCATATTAATGTCTATGTGTTTAAAATGCAATAGTCCCTGTTGGTGTCATGGTGACGTGTCTCAACAATTATAAATAAACAATATTTTTGTCTGTATAGCCTATATTATAATTACTGCCTGGGATCCAAATGAGATGCAGCATTGCACTCAACTTCAAAAAAACATCCCTCAACATTTCTGTGAGTATAACTGTTTAAGTCACAAAGATAAGCAAATGTCCTAAAATTATAAAACCACTGCAAGCTGTGGATTCCATTTCTTACATTTTTATGACCTGGTTGCACATGATAAGGCATTATAAGACACGTGAATGAATGCAGCCATTCGCCATGCAATGGAAGAAGGACAGTGGAGGAGAAGGAGGACGACGAGGGATGCAGTTCAGGTGTTGAAGAGGAGGAGGTGACAGACAGCTGATGGATTCCAGCTGAGAGCTTCATTTAGTCACCAAATCAGAAGACAGACTGCTTCTTCAGTGAGGAGAAAGACAATTTTGTTTGTTCATAAATGACGGGGTTCATCATAAGCAGGGAGCAAAGTAAGTAAGTGATTCTTTAAAAATCTTACTTATTCATCATGTGAACCCCTTTAGTTGGACCTTTCGTGAGTATGCACTCTTTAATTTGAAAATTGCAGGCATGCTGATTTTAACTACTTTATAAGTGTCCAGTGTTCAGCTGTTTATTATGAAACCAAAAGTACATAAAAGACAGTTAAACACTATTTTGCAGTGCAGAACGAATATTTTAACCTGTCTTAAATTCAGATTTACTTGTTTGGAGAAGCTATGCCAGAATAAAAGTCCAGAAAAGTTGTCAATTGTAACTTATTTATGTAAAAGAAAATAATTGAAAATAATTTCAGAGTGAAATCACTTGATAAGAGGGACATGCCTTCACTGCATGTTTCAGAAGACTGTCATATGAATGAAACAACAGACATAATATAAAAATGAAAATGTAAAAAGTACATTATATCCCTCTTAAATATGCATAGTATAGTGCAATATAGAAAATGTAAGTATTGCAATGTTGTATGCTGTAAGAAATGTCCTACCCTCCATTTCAGTATGAGATCTGTGCATGTCAAGGAGAGGACAGCAGAAACGTGAACACGGCCTTGGAGCATGGCAGCAGGTATTGAGGCAATATCTACTCTGTTTGCAGAATATGAAGGTTTGGACTTGAAATATCCACACTGAAGTCAAAAGTTCTCAGCAAATAATATGAGAATGGATTGTTTTTATGACCACTTTCTGCTGTGTGAACTGACAGCAGACAAACAAAAAGCACAGAGGACAAAACCAGTACAAGTCACTATACCACAGGTGGATACAAACCACTGCTATAAGGTGGACTCACATCAGTGAGTGTATTTAGCATATTGCTGATGGTCAGAATGGCAAAATGTACTCATCTTTTCTTTCATATTTTATCAAGAAAATTGGTATTATGTGCACGCAGTAGATACTCCTCTTGTGCTGAGCTGAATAAGACTATTTTCAGCAAACTATTTCAGTTGCTGTTGGCAAAAACATAGTTCAATGTTCTTTGTGAGAGAGAGAGAGAGAGAGAGAGAGAAAGCGAGTGGTGGTAAGTGAGCTGCACAGTGAATGAAGAGAGAGAGCAGCGGTTAGTGTGATCGCTGCAGTGAATCAGAGAAATAGAACATTATTTCTGATTGTTTCCCAGCAGTTGTGAGACAAATAAACACACCCCAAACCTCTGCACAACCCTGTGGACCCCAACCCTGCTCCTGCCTGTCTCAGTGCAGCCCACACAGACGGACAGACAGACAGAGCAGAGGACAGAGACTGTGGAGAGACAGACAGGCGGAAACTGGTCGCTTCACGGTGCTGCGCGAAGGCTGATGTCCACAAACGTCCCGACACAGCAAAGTACTAAGAAAATAAGTTGACGCAGGCAGAGTGCAGAGCGTCAGCAGCTACAGACACCACCACACACTTCTAGAGGCTCAGAGGTGATGACTGACACAAGTTACTTCGTAGGGGTCCGTACTGTGTTTTCATCTGTTCAGGAAATTGCTGCACATCATACCTTTAAACCTTTAAACCAGCAGCACACATGTAGCCCAAACAACAGAGTGATGATGCACAAACTCACAGAGGATGAGCAGAGATTGTGCACACATGATCAGTTGGTGTGATTCATTAACCATTGTCAAATGCAATGAATGGAGCGGCCATTATCACAGTAATGTAATGGGGATGTCTTTTTATGAAAAGGGGGGTTTCTGCAGTTTTTGCAGCTTGGTTTATATTCCGTTTTATTCCTTCTCATGAGTTGATCTCATGAGAGTCAAATTTAGGACATTGAAATGAAGGGAGGCATGGAAATTGTACCTGGAAACAATGCAAATAATTCAGCAGCACAGATGAGAGAACCAATTTAAAATTTTGGATGCAGCCCTATCTAACTAACTGATGTGAAAATTAAAATCAGAAACATATGTGAAGTCACATGTGGGATGAATTATTGCTGGTGATATCTATCACTTCATGAGTAGGATGAACACTGTGAATTAAACTTGGATTTAGGGGTCTTAACATTTCTTACCTGTTCTCTTCTGTCATTTATGTAAAAGCATTTTCCAATTCTGTGGTTAGTACTGGCCTAGGCAGAAGGTTCTGTTTTAATGGATTAGATAAAGGAACACTTCTCTGTCTTGGCTTCAGTGTCCTTTTCCACTCTAATCTTCCCTTGTTTAACAAATGGTTGGTAGATCCTGGGCAGAATGTGACTTTATGTGGTTAAAATCTTGTGAAATGCAGATGCTAGAAGGGACCACACAGGGACCCTTCAGGAAAATAAGAGTCTGTTTCCTTGAGGGAATTTCCTTGCATTTTAACAGTTTAGTTAAAGATAAAAAAAAACATTACCTTAATACAGACATGCATGGCATGTGGGTCTGATCTGTCTGTACGCTTGTCTGTGTGTGAAGCATTATTCCCTCCATTCCCCATGTGGACATGGCCTACATTTTCATAAGACACATCACAATGGCTTACTGAGATCTAACGTGGCACGGACCAAACAGAGTGGATCCCACTGCTTTTGTATGGGCCATTTATTCACATTCATCACTTTTGGTTTGGAACGTCGGGAACGGGAGAGACTGGTTAATCCATCAGATGTCCTTCTCCTCGGTGGGTTCAGGAGCATGAGAGAGAGCAGAGCACACGGCTCAGACTGAGAGTCAACATGGGGAGAGTCCACACGAAAGATCATTTGATATCAATCAGAGTGACAGCGAGGCACGGCAGGCTGCAGTTCGTTATAGGTGCAAATCAAAGACTTGAAAAGGGAAATTCTAAAGGCATTCTCTGAAGACAAATAAATCCCGTAATACTGTTTCAATGATGTCCTTTCTTACTTTAGTGTTAACAGGAATGTCTTAATTTACTTTATTTTCAGCAAAGATTGTAATTAAGACAGTGTAATTAATGTTTTTAACCACAAATCTGAAGCTTAGAAGCAGCTATGAGAAAAATAGGAAGAAAAGAGTAGACATCGATTCTCCTGAGCCTGAATTGATTTTGACACAACATCCATACCAAAGAAGTAAAGGCAAAGAGAGGTGAAAGAAGAGCATCAGAGATATAGAAAAGAAGCTGCAGAAGAAAGGAAGTGAGATGGGAAAGAAAGAGGGTGAGAGAGAGGGAGGGAGGCAAAGCACACCCCTCTCGTTCCTCTGAAGAGAAAAAAGAGAGAAAGGATGACAGCAGGTTCTGAAAGTAGCAACCTTCTGAGAGGATCATACCTCCTGTCAGACCATCACTCTGGATATCAGAAATTCTCTCTCTCTCTCTCTCTCTTTCAGTCTCACACACACACACACACACACGTGTGTGCATCACAGCAGACAGCTCAGTGGGACTTGTCTGAGGAAAACATGAGTGAATGGAGGAGAAAACACCGGGGTCACCAGAGGTTGATGGGCACACTGTGGTACACAAAGCAAGAAAGAAACACACTTTCTGCACTTTTCTGCAACTCTTAGTTGCTATGCAAGGAAAAAAATGAATAGCATGAAGGGACAAAAATGGGAGAAGGGAGAAATATGTTTCACAGGGAACACAAAGTTGCCTGGATTTTATTTTAATATCTTTTTATCAACATAGCAATGAGCTATGAACTTATCTGCAAACCGTTTTCTTTTCCAATTAAAAATGTTTACACTGAACGCATCTGCACAATGCTCACTGTCTACACAATTTTAATTTCTTTTTCCTGATATATCCACTCCTGGAACCTGAAGCATGATTAATGTTTTTTATAGCTATATTCCAACAGAGGGGCTTGTCAGATGGTCGAACGGCATCTGCAGCCCACTTGGTCCTTTCTTGTTTAAACATTACCAAGCTCCCCGTGCACATAACCAGTTTGTTGTGACTGACCTGCACAGAGTGCTGACCTCGACACCATCCAACACCTCTGGGATGAACTGGAACACTGAATGTGAGCCTTATCACACAACATCAGTGTCGGGCTTCAATGCTCTTGTGACTGAATGGCAGCAAATCCCTGCAGTGTGTTCAACATCTGCTGAAAAGACTGAAAGCAGAAGAGTGGAGCCTGTTAGCAGTAGATTAAGGCTAATGGTTTTGAAATTATATGTTCAACTACCACCTATTGTATGGGCACACATGTCTGGGCATAAAGTGTTGTTGGCAAAGCAAATTAGCACTTGGTATATTTTTCCTTTTTCCTTTTTCCTTAGCATTCAGAGTATGGATGGATCTGAACAAATAGCCCACTGGGTGCACACATCATCTTTGTCAAATGTAAGATAAAGTGAACAAACTCATTTCCAAGGTGTAGCTAAATATTCCATATCGAACGGGTGACACTACAATGTTTTTTAAGTATTACTGCTCTCAGTGCCAGAGAGGGCCAAACCTCTCCAACACACGCCGAGCATCAAGAAAGAGCCTCTTCATGCCACTCCTCTGTATTCATTATCTTGTTCTGTGGCATACTAGGTGTGTTGTGCTGTGATTTGTGGCTCGGAGCCGCGCTCTTCTGTGTCGCACTGAGCTCTGTTGCTTGTGTACACTTCCCTCCTCTCCGCTGCGCTCGCTATCACTAATGCAACAGACATTAGCATAGTGTTTGATGTCGAGTTAGGAGACATTTAGATGCTCTCTGTTTAACAACTGTGTCAAGTGTTTGCCGTGTCTATTTACTTCTAGAACAACATCAAACAATGCGCACACAGGGCCACAATGACGCCCCGGCTGTGGAGGATGATGAGAGGAGGAGAGGGGGAGGGAGGAGGAGAGAGATATAAAAGTGAGAGCAAGAGAAAGGAAAAGAGAGAGAGAGAGAAATGAGAGAGAGATCCCTGCTTCTTCAGTGTCCCTCCCAGCACTGTAGAAAATGTGAGTGCTGTGAATCAGCAGCACCGTGAGGAGACTGTGGTGTCCACTGCAGGTCTTCATTAGAGCACAGCCAACACAGGATGAGCCGACTCAGTCGAGTGCAGACCCAAATGAGCTGCTTTTTCTTTTTTCTACTCTTTTTTTTTAGAATTAATCTGTGGCATTCTTCTTCCAAATGAAAGGAGAACAATGCGTGCTTGTCTGTGAATGTATGCAAATAGTATTCCTGTTGGGAGTCTTTCCTTCGTGAGCCTTCGTGTAGATAAATAAAGATAAATCAATTTGGAGCACTTCGCCGAATGGATGCTATATGACCGCATGGCCCTCATAATGTTGCTGGTCTGATTCCAGCTTGTGACCACCTCTTGCCTCCCCCCTTTTTCTCTCTCTCCCCTGTATCATATCTGCTTCAGCTCTCTATAAAAGACGAATGGGGGGAAAAAAGCCAAAAATTAAATTCAATTAAAAAGAGAAATCAGTCTTAAGCCCAAAGAGAAAGTGAAGATACACCTTTCCCTTTAGCACAAGTTTGAAAATAACAATATGCTGCTTTCATTATGTGTCGCATGATCAACCTCTTACCTAAATTTAGAGCAGGATTAATGAGCTGAGTGACTGGTGGATCGATAAACCGCCATGATTGTTGTAGCTGTTAAAAAATGGCTAAAAAAAAGCTTACCTTCTCACAGGAGTCAGCTGTAGAGACCCTATTAGGTTTCTGTGCTTTTTTGTTCCCCTCATACAGGAAAATTTGCCAATTTGACATAAAAATCATCAAAAACAAAGTCAGTATAAATACTTATACCACATTTTCATAATTTACAAAACTACAAGAGACAATCACCTCCTGTCTGAGTAAATACACAAAACCTTGTCAGAATTCCCTGTAAACCATCCAGCCACTAGAAAGAACATATGTTTTGTCTTGTGTTTCTGTGTACCTGCCTTTTGTTCATGCACATTATTTAATTTCTTTTTAGAGGACTGAATCACACACACTTACACAACTCAAATTTATTTATTTCAGCTGTGTCTGCCGTTTAACGGCATGTAAAATTGTGTATCATCCGCATAAATGTGTGCATGTGCATGAGTGAGTATGTTTGTGTCTGTTTTCATGTTTCATGTATCTTCTCTCCAACATGGAGGAGTCAACGAGTTGAAGGAGGGAGATAAGAAGACTCAGAAAGAAAGAAGAGTGAGAGAGCAAAAGAAGAGAGAAAACTCGCTCTGTGGAAGGAGGGCGATAAGAGAGAAAAGGTGAACAGCAACACTCATCACTAACCCCAACCCTTCAGATTGGGAGGGTGAACTTTAATGGAATCAAGGCAGGAATGGAATGGGCTGAAGGCAAAGAGGCTGGTGAGATCTTTGTGGTGGGATACAGTGTCGTGTTACACAGCACTCTGATAGAAACAAAACAAAACACATTTGAATCATATATGCATTGCATGGAAAACACTTCAAAACCATTTTGAGTAGTTTTGTATTTATATATGATTGCTTGAATAAGTAACTGTACATTATTGTGTTGTAACAAAAAAAAGGGCAAAAGGAAAATATGTGCTTTTGCAACATACTGTCACAGACGTTGGGGGGAGCGGGGGGTCTCATAGCACGAAGTATCTTTCCTGTCTATACCACATTTCTTTAGACAAGTTCAGCCCCAACTGTGGTTAAGTTAGGCAATGAAAGGATTTACTTTGGATTATATTTCATTAAACAATCACTTTTTAAATTAATGACATACATTCATCTTTAGGATTCATGTACATAAACTTGCATTTTCCATTTTTAACTTCTGTTGGCTTTCATGAAATTCCTCATTTACCATGTCCCATCACATTTCATCACATTTTCATCTTTTTTTTCTTTTTTACATCATTATTATGTATACCCGCATTTCATTCTTGCAATCAATACCTGTCCATCATCCTGACTCAGTATGTCAGATGTGTGGCTGTGTCCACCTATAGCAGGTGTTTCTCTGTTTGGGCTGTCAAGGACAAATGGTGGGAGATGGGAGGGTCAGCGGTGAGTAACAAAGAGTAATCTGTAAGGCATCTCTGCTCTATTAAGCTCCATCAGCCACAGGCTAAGCGGAGGCTGCTGTAGCTCTGGCAACCAGGGCTGACAGAATACATCCAATCACATTGCTACTCAGCTTTTTAATGCATGTGTGTGTTGTGGGCACAGGTTTGTGTTTTTTGTATATCTATGCGCACATTTATAAGTTGGCATGTGTGCGTATGTTTAATACGTGAAGCATTGCCCTCTGAATCTTTACTTCCTGTATAACAATCCAGCAGAGGTGTACAGCAGCCAGAGGCCTCTTTTCTTTGATATGAAGAGCATCCAAAAGGTCTTTGGCTGGAGGCTGATATATGTCAATCAGCTTCTTTTTTCAGCCCTCACACAGCAGGAGCAGCAGCAGCAGCAGCAGCGTCTGCCTTCCTGTCCGTCTCTCTCACCTACAGCGAATCCCTCCCCAGCACTGATAACACTCCAAATAACAGGTGAGCGACTGCTGGCAGAAAGGAGATTGCCTGACCTTATTGTTTGCCTTCGCCTCCTCTTTGTTCTTCACAAATAAAGGGTTTTTTAATAAACTGAAAGGTCCTCCGCTGTGGCCCATAGAGAAAATGAAAGGGGGCAGTGAGGTATGGTACAATGTGGCGGGAAAAAAAAGAGCAGCTCATCAGAAAATAACAAAGGTGCAAGTTAAAGATAAGGCCCCTGTCAGAGATTAATCCAGGCCTGCTTGATTGTTTTCTTTAATACCAAACCTGCTACAGCAAGCGATAAGTTTGCTGAGTAATTTGGTTTTCTAGGGGACGGGCAGCGAGTGGGTGGCTGGGTGCTCGAAATAATATTCAGGTGTGCTCCATAATTGATTTTTTTTTTTCACCCCTCAGTTCTCAAAGAAAAATGAGATGAAACTCAAAACTGCTTTGACTTGCCTTTCTGTTCAGTGCAGTCCCTCACTTTTTTCTTTACCCCCATCCCACCTTTTTTTTTTTTTGCTATCTTCCCCTCTCCTCTCTTTCTCTTTCCCCTTTGGATTAATAAACTGGCTTTGTTGAAGACAATAAAGGGAAGGCGAGAGTGTGCTTGAGGAAGCAGTTTTCTCTTCTTGCTAGTAGCTTCATTGTGATGGTTTCTGAAAGAGGCAGAAAAGAGAGGATGGGTGGCTGCAGACAGCTTAGTGTATCTGTGTTTGTGTGTGTGTGTGAGCCACATCCTCACGTTCTTATGAGTCGAAAGAGAATGAATGCAAAGAACAATAGATTAAAATCTATTAGTTTGTTAGTGAAACGTGCAGAAACAGGCTCCCTATGTTAATTTGGCTGCAGAAAATAAAATACATGAATACGATATGAGAGGGAAACAAATTGAAATAAATGCTGCCTAACTCATGTGAAAGGACTTTCTAATTTTCTGCAGAAATTGCCATCCTCTCCCCTTTTCTATCTCTTCCCTTAGAGATCATTCCCGTTAAGTTTTTCTCACTTGCTGTATAGGAAATGCTTTGGGAGACGTACTTTAAATTAGATTCTTCCAAAAGGACATCAGACTCATCAGACAACGCACACATTGGCTGCGGGCAAAGTTCTCCAAGTTGTATTTTTTTTATTTATATATACATTTTTTATTTTTATATATACATATATACACATATATATCCCAAAAGTATCACATTTTTGAAAAGTATGGTAGCACACAAGCTAAACTGCATTAAAAAAAATTGTGATAAATCGGTCATTAGTCATCATCATTTTCAGGCCTTTATATGCCCTCTGCACTGTGCCCTTTTACCTGTGCATATTTGAATAAACAGCTTGAGAAACAGATATGAAGGCGAAGAAAAGGTCCTTGTATTTTTCAGCATTTTGCCATTTTGATGCCAGAATTGATCCACCTCACAAATCCCTCATCTCCCCACCCCTCTCCTCCCTTCTGCTCTCTCATGCCTGCCACTTCTGCAGAAGATGGTCTGTACTCTAGGGCTGTTTTCCAATTATGGTCCAACCTTTTCAGAGAAGGTCATTATAATTAGAGATCCATTTAGCTTTTCTGTGAAAAGCACGAAATAATTTTTTGTGATTGTGGTTCCTGGAAGAAGAAGAATGAAAAAAATAATGTAGTGCTGATCTCAAGTGGCTCTATTATTATGGTCGGGTGGACAGGTTGCATGCGTTAATGGCTTCACTTGGGGGAGAGACTGGCCTTTTGCACATTACTAACACATAAATAGAAATGGACATCTCTGAAATAGCTCTCCAAATCAATGTGAATCCTGTATGTGTTCACCTCAGCAAGGAGGGGATAATGAGCACAGGAGGACTTCATTGAGAGAGAAAACTGCTGTGGACCATTACCCATCTGAAAAAATTAATTTTTCATATGCAATCTAAGGAAAAATGAATTTTGAGCTGCTGAGTCCTGTTTAACAAGTCTTGCTAAGATTGCCTTTATTATAACAAAACCTGATATAAATTTTGAAACTGTGGTGGCCCGGATCACAACCTAAATACCTACTGTGGGTTCTAAGGTCATTTTACTTTTCTTAACATTTGCTAGCCATTCACTAACCCCCCTCCCTCTAGCAATTATCTAGCTCTGCTAACTGTAACAAGGCCTTGATTTTTTCACATGCCAAGTGAAAGAAGTGTGCACGGTGTGTCTTTTGTTAGCCTTTCCTAAGCCTAAAACACAAGAGATAATTGTACGAATGGATTTGAAAATGTGCTTGTTTTCTTTGTTTCTTTGAGGAGCACTTCAAAATCTACATTTATTTATTAGGATACTTTGTCCTCTTAATGACTTGCACATCTGCTGTATAGTATGTCTCCACCGTGTGGATGCTAGCAGGGTTTAGACTGACATTAGCATCTCAGTCCTGCTCTTCACTTGATTTGGTATACCTTCCAGCTGCCATAGCAGCAACTGTTATGTGAAATATTATGTTTTACCTAAGGCTGGGCAAGTTAACGCATTAACTTATGAGGGCTGGTCAAATTAACACTATTATCGCGTTAACGCATGAATTAGTTAACGCCGCCAACTATTTTATTGCGCATTAACGCGCAAAATTCTAATAATTAAAATTTAATAATAATAAAAGTCCGTTGCTCACTAGTTAACTAACCGTTGCTCACTTGCCCACGAAAGTGTTTTAAAAGTGCTTTATGCATGATAAAATAACCATCAGCGTTAATAAATGTGTTAAAATGTGATAATAACGCGTTAACTTGCTCAGCCCTAGTTTTACCAAACACACCATTACTGTACATATACTGTTTGAAAAGACAACATAATAAAACAACACTCTGATCCATTTTCTTCACAAGAATGCTTTGGCAAGCAATCATGCAATACAAGAACAATGCTTGATTTAGCCACGTTTTAGCACAATATCATGTACTTAGTAACAAATGTCTATGTAAGACCCCATTCACAAGACTCTAATTTTTAGAACAACTCAACAGGAAACATTAAAAAGCCAACCAGCTCATGAAGCTTATATTAGCTTGATTAGCAAGATAGCAACAGTCGATAAAATCTGACAGTGACACTTTAGCAGCCAAGTGTGGCAGCCATCAGCTAGAAATGAGAAGCTATTTTTGTCTGTGTGAAACAAGGACTCCATTGTTTCAAAAATGACTAAGCATTTTGAGTACCTGACACATTATCATTATAAACGCCATATTAGGGACGAGCAAGTGCACCATTGCATGTGTTCAACTGACTAAATTATCTGTATCCATAACTGTGCTCATAATTAACGTTAAACTGGAAGTAGATGGGAATAAATAGAGGTTGTAAATTGAATCCTGAAATTGATATAAGTTGCTATATTTATTATTTATCAGAAAACTATTTGCACAGCGTTCTCAGAGGTGTGCCTCAGATCAATGTTTTTAATCACAAGAGTTAGAGAACTATTTATACACAGCTGAATGAATAAACTTCAGTGAACTACACTATGAGGATTTTCCTTCATCACGAGTAATGGATGTTTACACTTTTTCTTCAGATGATACTCGCAAAAAGTATATCACCTTTCCTGGATACTGGTTTAAGCGGAAGACTTGCCCAATCCCAAACAGAGTTAATTCTGACTTTAAGCAGTTAACCAAACTTCTCATTTTAGCTGTTAATTGACCTTTTCTAATGCAAAACAGGTGGAACTAGCAAATCCCACACTGTTGTACTGTTGCCACATTAAATCTTAAATTCACATTCATGTGTATTATGTGCTTTTCGCAAAATACACAAGACTAAGTTTATGTACACAGATCCTGATTTAGGTTCCCCAAGTAGCCACACATAGGAAGTGGATCTGTGCAGCATACAGTCTATACAACAGTATGTTTTCTCCTCTCTGTATTACAGAAGCAGATGGCTGGGGACCAACACTCCAAAGTGGTGGAAACCAACTAATTGGTTTGAGGGAAATCGATATGGTGCCGGCAGCAAACCCCTCCTTTCCCCTCACAGTCCATCAGTCTCGCTCTGCAATTACCCCATTGATTGGCCAGTGCTAATTGCAGGCCTCATTATTGCAGGTTTCAGCTAGTCGCTATCACAGCAGCTGGGTTCAAGGGTTAACAGTGAGGAGTAACTGCATATAGCACATAACATATATAGCATGAATGAGAATGCGTACTGGTGTTCTGGGGGTTAGTGGGTTAGTGGTCTATAAGCCTATACTGGTATATATGACCCTGATCACAATAATGAAATATTTAATTAAACCTTATTTGGATGTTCCCTAGTGCTCTGCAGCAGCAGAAGGTCAGCAGTCAGGTCAGCTTTACAACAGCATTCTTTCAGCAGTTTATTGTCTTATACCCTGGAAACCGTTGTCTTTTACTATTCATGTCAGACAAAATGTAGCATAATTTCATCTTTTCTATAAACACTTATTGAAATAGTGGAAAACGCTTTCTTAAGAGCTCCATAAGGAACACATACCATAACATTATTTCAAACAGCATGTGGAGCGAACATCCTCAAGCTACTCAAAACAATCTGATCAAAAGCATAAACCTCCTGAAAGGTCTGTGTGAAAATAATGATTTAACTCATTTTGATCAAAAATGATCAATAAATCCCATGATGTTTTGCACATCCAGCACTGTAGCCAGCGCTCTCTCGCAACTCAGACAATATAGCCAGTCAGGTAACGACTACTGTGTCAGAAATCTGTGGGACCTGGTTTGACCCCTTACAAAATTAGCTTTTATGAGCAAAAAATGTTTCCTGAGTGACGATTCCATGTCTTTTGGCTAAAACCTGTTTGTGTGTTTATATGTTTCCATGTAGTTGCATCCTTCCTAACTTTAGCGGCTCATTTGCCCATCCTGATGTTGGTGGTATGTTTGTCTCCATCTGGAAGCTGCATGTAGTTGTGGCAAATATCGAACATTTGTTTCTAGGCAAATGCTTGAAGCTATTTTGTGGTCATATTAATGCACCACATCACCATTGTGGATGATGCTGAAATGAAATTTCATGTTGCAGACATGTATACAGACATGCTTTATAGACTTATATTTTACAGGAGCCTCTCCTGAGTTTAACTGTCAAGGAGCTGAACAGATAATATCAATATTTTTAATTTAGCACAGTAGCAGTTAATGTGCTTATTAATTGGACAGCATTTGGAGGCTCTTTTTCTTCCATGCCGCCCTCCTGCTTGTACCATGTGACATTTTTTTTTTTGTTTATTTGAGCTTCATTTTGTTTCATATGACAGTACTGCTGTCTGTTGCAAGAGTGATTGTGAATAATTACTGGCTTCACTGTTATGTTAACCAAAAGTGAACAGAAAACACACTGTATTTTCCACTAGTGACAATGGGGAAATTCATCAGAACAATGGCCTAAAGCTCCAGCAACTTTTTCTTCCCACGCAATTTTATCCACTTGCAAAATCAAATCCCTTGCAGGAGAAACCATGAAATGGAATTTTTCCATGTTTTACTTTGTTTTGTTAGTTTCAGTTAATGAAGAACTGGCAAATCTTCTCTAACTGTAGATGTGGCTGCGATGCAGAACATCCAATTAAGGAATATTCACTGCAAAAATATGCACCCTATCCACACATTTAAATTTTATTCAGAAATAATATTCTGCGAAGAAATGTGACAGGTTTCTTGTAGAAATTTTCACAATACTGATTTCATGCTGTTTGTTTTTGTTACATATTACAGATACAGATTAGGAATTTAGCAGAGAAGCTTATTAAAGAAGAATGCTTAATAAATACGACAATGTAAAATACTCTGTTTCAAGTAGAAGCCCGAGATTCAAAATCTCACAAGGTGTTTTTAACTGTTTACGAAACACTCTCAACCTTATACTAAGGATGCTATATTTTACCTGCATAAGTATTCTTAATGCGTATCACTGCATCAGAGTCCCCACAAAATAATAAGTCATAAAATTAAAATAGTTTTTATGGCAGAGTGCTGCAGATGAACTGAGGTGTCTCACAGCCTGAGGAGAGAAGCTGCTCTGTAGGCTCATGGTACAACAGCAGAAACTTCTGTATTGCGAGACAGCAGCAGAACAACTGGCTTAGAACCTAACATTTAATACTGGTCTTGCTACTGAGCTTTCTAAACAAAATTAACGCAATATTACCATGCAACCAAAGCTGTATTTTGCAGACTTACGCATGAGTTAACTTAGTCATGTACATTGACAGAGTTTACAATGTTTCACCATTGTCATATTGCAGTCATTAATCTTACACAAATAGACACATTAAGTCATTGCTATGCATTCTGCAAGCTGCAGTTTAAGAAAGAAAAATAGTATTAACAATAAGCTGTGTTATCTTTTCACTTCAAACACAAATGTGCACGCTTGCAGAACAAAATCAATACCCTTCGTCCACGGTGATCGCCAAGATCAAGAATAAATGAGTTGGCTGCTTTCAGTGAAAGTGTTGATGTATTAGCGTAATGGACAAAAATATTAAAAGTAATGTGCCTCTCATGCAGAATGGTTCCTCTCACTATGTTAAAAAATATTGTTGGGCTTTAAGAAGCGTGTTATTGCCACAAGAGACACGTCTCTCCACACACACACACACACACACACACACAAGCAGCTATTCATCTAGTCACACATTTTTCAATCTACACTGTAGTGCACATACACACACACAGGTAAACACAAACACGCAAACAGGGTCTCTGCTCATCCAGTTCTCTCCCATGGGTCTCTGTTAAAATTGACCTTCTCTGCCTTTCATCACAGGAAAATATCACCCTCAAAGAATAATAAGGCTGCCAGACACATTAATTAGAGAGCATCTATTTAGATAAACGTCTGAGAGAGAGAGAGAGAGAGAGAGAGAGAAGGAATGTAAGGGAAGTTATTGATATGCAAAATTAAAGTAATTACCCAGAATTTTTCTTAATATGTGGAAATGGCACCTTTGCCTTTAGCAAATATATTTCCTTTAACAGTTTTCATTTTTTAATAGATGTAAATTCATGAGAATAATATTTTGTGGGTTATGCGTTTCCTGTTTGTATTATCTTGGTTTATTCTGAGTATATCAGTTGGTATTTATAATATTATTGTCATGAGTAAAGCTGTGATCTAAAATATGGCCGCTTGCAGTGCTGCAGTTTGCTCTGTCAGTCACTGAAACTGTTGCTTTTCCAGCACTGCAGACATACTGAGCCAGTTTTCCTCAGGTTAGAACAGCAACATGTTGCAATTGTCCTGACTTGCTGTCACTGTGTTTTATGTGTGTGCCTCCTGCAGATACAGGTGTGTATATGAACATGCATTCTTTATCTGTGTGTACATGTAGGATTGTGCAGGTGTATGATTGTTTGTAAGCACCCTACATCACCAAATGTGTGTGTGTGTGGGGGGGGGGGGGGGGTGTTCTCCTTTTTGTGCATCTGCAGGAGCGCTGACTTGCTTGTGTGCACGTGTGTGTATGTGACTTGCTGTAAATGGGATTCTGTGCTCCATCTGGTCCCGGTCAGAACAGTTTGTGGCAGCGTCTCAATCAGAGCTGCTGATTGGTGTTGTTCTCGTGTCGGCGCTGCAGCTGCCCTGCCCTCAGCCTGAACACACAGACTGAACTCAACTCTGGCACTTTATTCTCATGCAGCCAACTGCAGGAAACAGCCCACTCATGTACCATTTGCCTGGATGTTTTTGATAACCAATTAGTATCCCTCACAGTACATGTTAAGTTGGATTCTGTACGGGACACAAAAGGAGGCAAATGGGGAAAAAAAATGTTCCTGTCACACAATTAAGCCTCTGTCTTAAGAACCGGAGCTTCTGTTTACACACACACATACACACGTAACTCCCCCAGTCTTCTTTTTTAATTCCCCTTTGCTGCCTTCAAGCACTGTTCGAAAAAAAATATTTCATATGAAGTGAGCACAACTGAATAAAAGTGGTAACAGTGACAGAGAAAGTAGGGACATTCTGTCATTTTTATGGTTAGATATTATTCTAAATTCTGAAAAATCATGTGGCATCATGTTTCCTTTCTTTTCTTCTGCTAAGATACAAATTGCCATCAACATCCAAGCTTTTGTTTGTTTCTCAATCAGCTATTGGCTGTGCAACAGGTCACAGGTGCAGATTTTCATACTCAGGGATTTTTTGTTTATGTGAATTTGAATTGTTGCTTTTGTTGCTTTAATGCTGCTTTAGAGCAGGCGTCGGTATCTATAGAGACAGACAAGTGTGTGTGTGTGTACATGTGTTTGTGTGTGTGTGTGGGGGGGGGGTAACATGATGGTTACCAAGGTGACAGAATGATCTGAATGATCTGTTCCCTGTTCTTTTTCAGCAGGAAGCAGGAAGACTTCATCAACTCTGGATGACCCCCCAGAAACACAGGTGCAACATCTTCCCTTTCACTTTCTTTCTTTCTTTCTTTGTTTTTCACTGTCTCTCACCCACACACACAAACACACAGACCACACCCATACTCATATACACCCCAACCATCTGCATAAAGTCAGTTTATTGGCTGACTGAGAAAACAACCTTTAGATTTATTATTAGGGAATTTGTATTATATGCATATATGTATACAGATATACTGATTTTATGTAGTTTCTACATTAATAATGAATAGGATTAGTTATCAAGCATCTTTTATTTTATTGTTTCATTTTTATTTCTATGTTTATTCGTCTCTCTGTTCTCCTCTTTTTAATAATTATATTGTTTTAACTTTTCTGTACAGCACCTTGAATCTACCTCTGTTACCTCTTTTCCAGCATTATTATAAATCATCATACTATTTTACTACTGTAATGTTTTGAAATGTAGACACAGACCGACATATCAGAAACGGAGACCACACAGAATAAGCATGAATCTCAGTAGATGTCAGTGATCATGTGTCATTGTTATTTCTAACATCATTCATCCTCACTTTCACTTATTTCTGCATCAGAAAGGATAAATGTTACATAGCATAATATCATTTCACACTCTATATAGTACAAAAAGTTCAGCATCACACATTGTGTTTGTTCCATTATTGTGTATGATATATATACCATCTCAGTTATGTTCAAACTGCTAACAAGGAGGAAGATTTGAGAAAAGACACTGAGATGAAAGAAAGAAAGAAAGAAAGAAAGACTACATTGCAGAAGTGCTTTGACCTACACCTTAATACCTCTGCTCTGTTGACTGCATTGCTTTGACATTTTCACTAATAAAAAACAAAAGGACAGAGATTTCATAGGCAGGGATCTGTG
This sequence comes from Scatophagus argus, assembly GCF_020382885.2. Classification (NCBI taxonomy): domain Eukaryota; kingdom Metazoa; phylum Chordata; class Actinopteri; family Scatophagidae; genus Scatophagus; species Scatophagus argus. Next base: position 4,317,621 of record NC_058501.1, read on the forward strand.
TGTGTCACTCACTCACAAACCTGATTACAGCACCTGATGGAATTATCATATTTACAATAAGACCTTTCCATTATGGCGCTCAGCTATTGTGCTTCAGATAGCTGCAGTGCGTGATGAAATGATGAAATACAACATGTGCGAGCTGCAGCCAGTAAATGTCAGACCAATTTGACAGACGGGGAGGAAAATAGCTGAGATAGATGGCTGACAAAATGAAAAATGAAATGGAAAAATGAGCAAAATGACACAGTGATTGTGATCTGAGGCCCCTGTTTTAGATGCATATTAAACTGCACAGCAGATCAATAGTGCTGTGTTGGGCTTACAAAGTTTAAAAGCTGTATTTTTTATTTATTTTATTTTTTTTATTAGATTCTACACAATAATTACAAAGATGTGGGGTGAAAAGGAAATGGCAGGTTCAAGTGTAATTCTTGGTTACCTCTACACCAGGAAGACTGAGGGAATATTTAACATGCCACACTTTGGTTTGGACCTTTTCTTGGCTCTGTGCCTCATGAGTGTAATTTGGATGAGTGCAGCTCGCTTGCCTTTGGGCTCATTAACAACAATATAAACAGTAATTACTGTGATCGCCTAATTAATTCATTTAAAAATGCTGCACGGTGTAAAAGGCATGAGCAAATCTTTTCTGGAGATAACAATTTTACGGAATCATTGTTGACATAATTAGCAATTTCATGTTCCAAAATACAACAGAAATAATTAAAAACTTTTTTGTCCTATTTCATACATTTACTCTTTTATTATTCAGATTGCTTCCGCTTTTCTTTCCTTTTTCGCTAAGCCAGCTCTCTGTGAGTTATCCTTCTCTGATCCCGTCTCTGTCTGCATGGCAGCTCCGCAGTCCTGATAAATGTAATCCTCCCCTCTGGGCACATCCTTTTGTTTTTGGGCCATTTCAATGCTCTCCTCTGATCACCAAGCTTTACTTATTATGGAATTCTGTGCCTTCTTTCGGTGGGTTTTTGTTGAAGCAATGAATGGTCACTGTCCCCTCAATTGTCCATTAATTCTATCTCCTTTACTGGCCAGTGCATTAACAATAATTTAGATTCAGCCGAACAAAAAGTAGATTTGTTGTGGCTCTGCACAATGAACGATGAAATCTTTACATGTCTTCCACCACACCCACATCCTGCAGAGATTTTCTCCAAAACAGTGTTTCAATTAAGCAACACATTAAGCTGCAAAGATACGCTCTACAATAACTAGTCGTTGTTCTCTAAATGTACAATGAGATCAGCTCATATAAAGTGGAAGAACACAGTGAGCATGTGCATATAATGTACACCAGACTTCAGCTGAAAATCTAGATTTTATGCTAAAATCTATTGTCTGGAGTCATTCAGTGCTTTAATGGAAGAAACATAAGTGAGCAAGATGCGAGCCACAGTGTGAGAAGCACGTGACAGAGTGCTTTATGTTACAGCCACTGTCCTCTGACCCTTCAAAACCCCAATTAGTATTCCTGCACAATTTATCACCACGCCTGGCATCACTTCTTGTTGATTACCTCTCTACTCATTAAAGTGAGAGTAGATTTATAGACAGATCTGACTGATGCATGAGTTGGGGGGGGGTCACTATGTTTAAAATGGTGACAAATATATAGAAGTGTATGTGATCCGGTCCAGTGTGGCTGATGTTTTAAAAAGAGCCAGAGATTAATAAGCATAATTAATTTTTGATCTAAACAGGAGCAGGGTTTCTATGGGGTGACCTGCTTTCACAAAGTAGCACAGCATTCCTCTCATACACACATACACACACGTACACACACACACGCACAATAAAACTTTAAACTACTCCCTACTTTTTCATTTGTTTATCGTTGTACAACACAGGGCTCTGCAACAAAACCCAACATGAAGTGCTTTAATGGCTCTCACAAAATGAACAAAAAAGCTTTTCTTGATATATGTTATGCAAAATGTCATGTGTACCTACATTGGACTTGCAATTGGCAACTATTACATTAATTCTAACTGACTACAAGCGAAAATAATGTCTTATGATTAAGATTATGTCTTGAGGAGATGAACAGGTTGAAAGTATCAGTTCACTGAATAACTGTGTTTTTTTAAAAGTTGACAAGAGAAAATGGGAAGCACAGCACTTGATCGCCACCTGCTGGTCTTGTTATGTTTATTTAAAATTCTGGCTGCATTGGTTCAAAGCCTACATGCTCCTTACAAGAAATGATCAGCCATACAACTTGTAGCAAGAAACACTGTGTTTGTGTCAGCGAGATCACTTATGGCTATCAAAGACAAGTGTCTCTTTGGAGCAAGAACTGATTGCAGATCAGACAATTTACATGTCTGATCCTCAGACACATAAAAGTAAGTTACTGTTCTCAAACATACTTAACTTCCCCTTTGAATGCACATGATATAAATATTATGCTACAGCATATGTACGGTATATAGACAATGCTATTAGGTTATTATTATTGTTATTACTCGTTCATTAATATTTAAGCAACATTTTGTGCTTCAAACTGGTTAAAGTGGTGTTAATTTAACTATTTTATATTGGGCTGCAACTAATGTTTAATTATTAACAATTAATAATAATTTTCATTCTGGAATATTCTGCTGGTTAGTTTCTCAGTCACTGTATTTATTCTACATTACAGGCATGATTAAAGAGAACTTGAAATGACACCTTTAAATGTCTCGTTTTGTCCAACCAACAGTCCAAACCTCAAAAAATGTATTTTTGTTAAAACAAACAAAAGCAGCAAATTAAATGCCAACACAGTGACAGCAAATCATTTCAATTTCATTTGTTTCATTTCAGATGAAACTGAGAAATTACTTCCGTAATTTAAAAAAAACAAAACAAAAAAACAGTATTTTATTTTTATTTTTATTTTTTTGGGGATTATTATTACAGATTATTGATTTTTATTTTTGCTGCCAGCTAGTTTCAGCTTCTTAAATGCAAGGATTTGACAAATTACGCAATTATAAAAATAATCCTTAGTATCATCCCTAACTCAAGTCTGGTACTTGATTAAATGTGTATAAATACATTACACTACTGCAGTGGATGCACACTGATACTCCTCTGATAATAAATACAACAGTACAGCATACAAAATAGGACAGAAAATCTTGAAATGCTCCTGTAGCCTCAGCATACTGTGCACCTGTAATATAAATTGAAAGGAGAGACAAACAAATATTGCATTGGATATGTCTGGTGGATTCTGCATATTAAAAGACTCTCATCACGAGGGAAATAACTGAGCTTTGTTGACATTTCTGAAAAAATATTGTTTCATCACTCCAAACAGAGGTACAGGTGCACCTGTAACATAAATCACAATAAGAAACTGTAATCGACCTTTGGCAGTACAGATTCACCAAAAGTAAAGTCTTGCTAACATGTTAAACTGGTAACATTCTGTCTTTTTTTCCCTCAGGGACAGCGCTGCTATTTATTGGTTATCATACAGTCATTTAGATGTCCACTAGATGGTGCCAGAGCCCAAATCTTGAATTAATTCTGCATTTGGTGGCTGAAGAGGTGAATGAAACAGAACTCTCACTCTGCTCTTTTTCTGGATACCACAAATGCACGCAGACATGGCGTTCACGTAAATGCTTTCAAAGTAACAGAATTTGAATGGTATATTTTCAAAAAGGAGGGAAAAAATAGAACTTGTGCGATCTTTTGCAAAAATGCGCTATGACAGAAAAGAATTCTCTGATTCTTATTATTATTTCTCGGACCGGAAGATGAGCCAGTTTTCCTCTCATGCAGCACATCCTGTTTGGATGCTCTCTTTGATCTAACTCTGTACACTGACACTTGTTGGGCATACATGCATGCCTGTGTGTCTCTCTGTAGTTTACCAAGTTACCGGCAGATGAAGAAGCCACTTCTGGGTGACATTTCAGCCTACGTTACGCGGTAAGTCTCCTGCTTGAGGTTAGCTCTTTGTTGCATTTATGGCTCTTACTGGATTGCTTCCTGTGAAAGACCCGTAGGAGACTGAACATGGTAGGCTGCATTGTTGTAAAGTAAACTCTTCCAAAATGTATCCAGTGCATCTTCTTTGCATGGTTAAAATGAAAGTAATCTCATAAAAATGGGTTACTAGTGTGTATAAGATGTTAACTACTTATTTTTTATTTTTATTTTTATTTTTTTTTAGATTTTTTGCCGCCGGTTAGGTCAGTATACAGTGCACCGTGTTTAGCTTTGTATCAGAAATGCTTAGCCTTTTAGCTTGCTATGCTAACTGAGCTTTGGAGAGCAGAAATGACTCCTTTTTGACGCAGTAGCTTTTATCCCACTGTTAACACGTTTATAGTGCCGAGCTTATCAACATGTGTGATACTCTCGCTGTGTATTTACAAATGTTTCAAAGATTTCCGCAGGTTGTGCTGTTGGCGCATACAAACGAAAACAAACTTTTGGAGCACACAGACTGTTGCTTCCTGTGCTGCAAGCATGAAGTTTAGAGGGATTTAAGTTGGATTTGAAGACAGCGCTGTCGCATGTATGAATAGGTGTGAGTCTGTGCTTTGCTGTTACATGCTTGGTTCAGAGAGCACCACTGTTATCCCTGCTAGGTTATAACTTCAAGTAAATACGTAGTTATGGGATGAGCTTTATCTTCATCAGGACCATGAAACAATTGTTTAGCCGTTTACAAACTGTAACATTTGCCTCTTTTACTTGAAAATTACATTAATGTTTTAAAAAATAGTAACCATTATCGACTGAAATGCATGTAAGTTACATCTCTGGATGAAAGTTACAGTCAGTATACTCATGGAGCTAGTGGGACTACCAGCTGGTTATACTCCTACTACTAGAAGAGAGCTGTCAACATGTGGAGATTGTTGTTGTGATTTGACATTAGTAGGTTATGTGAATCAATTTCCCTCTTCAACATGAAGCATTTTTTTCAGCACATCTCTGAAAATCTCCTTCAATATGATTGCTTGTTTTATGTGTTGTTAAAGAAGTGTAAAACTTCTGGGCGTAGTGTAAGGGAGGTGTTGTGGGGGGAGGTCCCCTTCAGGATGTGCAAAGTAGATTTCTCGCCTTATCTCCACAGGTTGTCACATGTATGAGGAGCCAGATGATCAGACATCTGGGGCGGACGGCACGTCACCAGTCAGTGTTGTATTCTGACAGCTATAGTCAGCATGTTTAGCAGGTAGGCGTGTCGCTGCAACTGCTTGGGCTCAGTGGTCGATTTGGTCAGCCTTTTTTAACAGCATAATGTTACACCTGTTTGTTAAACTGAGCTGCAAGTGAATAATTATCAGCCATTTCCTGTTTCTTTAGTGATGAAATTTAAAATAAAAATTAGGCCAGGTGGTTCATACATAATACGTCTGTTGGATCTGTAGTTCTGTCACCCTGAACCACACAGGCCACATGTGTCTGGACTTCAGTCAGCGATATACAGCCACCCGCCGACTGACTCAACATGCACGCTCATTAAAGAGAGTCACACATGGATGCAAGTTTCATCAATCAATTCTGGCTGTAAAATGGAAGTTTAAAACTGTGTCCCTTTCATCTTTCCTCAGTTGCTGTTAACTTCCTGACGGGATCATAGGCGAGTTAGGAAGGATACAATAAACACAAACGCCAGAGGGAGTGACCCAGCAGTCTGAACCACTCACCTGGGCTGCAGGTGTCCACACGTTCTGTTCTACCTGGTAAGTGACAGAATTACAGCAGAATTAAGTTAGTTTGCGTGCATGATTAATAGCTGGTGTGTAGATGCTTTAAGTGTAGCAGTTTGAATATAAGTGCACATCAGTATTTAGACATCACACTTGGTATTACAAAATTGTTGCATACATTACATTCTTTTTGGTGCATTTCCATTGTAAAAGACCGACCGTATGTGACTATTTAAATTATGTCAGCAGGGATTAGACAACTGACGACACAATGACATTGATTGCTCCGTAACTTTATTTCATCCTATTTCCTTCTGTCAGCTCATGCTTACCATGACACACTGCAATTGTTAGTAAAAGCTTTGGTTTAACACTGTGGTCTCAGAGCATGTGGTGGAGTTTCATCAAAGTCCAAAGACATGCAGTTTTGGAGAATCATACTGTAAGTGTGTGATGTCTGTTTAGTGCTAACCCTATGATAAGCTGGCTGCAATGCAAGCTGTGATAGATTCCACCCCCCTGCAGGACAAGCAGTTAGGAGAATGTTAAAATACATTTTATAAAAAATTCAAATTCACATATGAATTTAAAGCTTTTCCGACTGCCACACAATGTAACACTATGATATCTGTGGATAAGGTAACTATTGCTTTAAAAAAAAACCATGATTACTTCATCTCAGGATCAGTTCAGGAATGGATGTGCTGTGTGTTTTCTTGATAAAGACAGTGGCTCTGGCATTTATATTGTATATAAACCTGCTGACACCCCAAACTGACATGTTAGAACGAGCTGTGAGGAAAAAATTCTGCATGTATGCATTTTTCTAGTTGTCTGATAGTCGGCTCCATTTTTGATCAGGTTCTCAGTTGGCAGAACATCTGGTTTGGTTAAGCTGAGATGCTAATGTCTCATCAAAGCTGTTATCTCCCCTCACTCTTTATCATTCGTAAAGTGTGATGGAAAACATAAGGTGGCAGTCTTCTCATTTTTAGCTGTCAGTTGCTGCTTAAAATGACAAACATCACCAGCAGCATTGTGGGTCTGCTGTGGTTAATTAAGGTTAATTCAGTGGTGGCAAAAATGAAAAGCTAGTCTGTCCTCTGGTTAATGTGCTCTCCGTGGCTGGTGTCTGTATTCAGCCAAAGATTGTTTTGTGTGAAGATATATCACTCTGCAACATCACTGTACGACCGCCGGTGGACCGTGTGTTTTTGTTGCTCCACAGAGTGATGACTCCTGTCTCAAAAAATGACCACATTTTTCAAGGATTCAAGGAACTTTATTGTCATACCAGCTCACATTCACATGTTTATGGTGCGAAATTAGGACTCAGGTCCTGGGAGCAATAAGTAGACTATAAAAATATAAAAGTACAAGGTAAAAAGTTGAATAAAATAGAAATACAAGCTAAATAAAAATAGAATATAAAAAGAATATAAAACTAAACATTTAAATAAGCTAAACATTTAAATAAAGAAGCCGGTTTTAGCAGCATAAATATGTTGCATGTGCAAGTGTGTGCAAGTATGAGGTAGTCCAGAAAGTAGTCCTTAATATTGCACTTGTGGTATTGCACTAATAATCATTGATCATTAAAAATCATGAGTTTCCATCCTGTGCTGAAATCTACACAATTGTACTGTGTGTGTGGTTGATGGAAAAAACTGTCAGTAGTGAGCAGGGTGAGAGCATTAAACATGTTCCCTGTAATGGATAAGAATGCAGCCGGGGCTGACGGCATGACATCACTTTAGGTTGATTGTTTGGTTTTCTTTGGCTCTTTCTCCTTATCAAACTCAGACACAGTGTGGGAAACAGTTTCTACTTTTGTCCTTCGATCTTCCCAGGATGGATAGTTAGAATTGTTGGCATTCCTCATTGCAACCAAGGACACAGCTATACTGCAGCTGGCTGAGGCCTGTTTTAATAAATAATATATATATATTTATTTATCGTTATTTAATATGCCTGCTTTTACTGGCAAGTTAATTTTAAATACTTAGACCCAAGAGGTTGAGAGAACTTGATGGAGACAACATGTAACACATACCAGATCTGAACACATGATGTCACAGTCATGTGGTGTGTACTTTTAGACCACAAACCCGTCAGTATGCCCCATATTAGGGAAACTTAAAAACAAATCCTAAAATTTTGTTTTCTTTGCGTTCTGTGAGGAAGAAAAACAACCCATTGAAATTCTGAAAGTCAAAGCATGTGCTTCATGAAATATCCTGTGAGCTCTCGTGTCCACTTGTGTTCAGCTCTGCAGTTGTTTCCTTGAGTCGAGTGGCTGAGATCGAACGGGAAAGTCAGCTGTCAACCTCATGTTTCCCACGGACACGAGGGTGACAACTTGAACAAGGGAAGGTGATGTGTATCCCGCTGCCTTCAGGAGATGGCCTGGCACACTATAACCCCTCACTTCATCCATTCACCTTTTGTCAGCATTTGTGTTGTCGCATGGCTCAAGTATGAGTTGATCGCTGTCAGTGTCATATTTTTTGGAAATGATCAAGCATATATCACTTATTCTTTATATTAAACTTCAGGATCCAGTTTATTACAAACATGGCCATGAATAATAAACTAAAATACAACATTTAAAGGGATAGTTCACACGGAAATCAAAAATACTTTTATATATTTATATATTTTTTTAATTTTTACCAAACTACTCCATATCTCAGCACAGAAGAAAATGTAAAAATGAACTAAAAATAAAGAAAATATTAAGTTAGTTATAAAAATTTAAAAAGTTTCTCATTCTTTAGTCCCTTTCAGAGCGTATGTGGGAATAGCCATTTGTTTCTGTTTCAAAACTCTCCTCTTTCTAAAATTTGACGTTATGACAGGTTGTCTCAGGTCTGAACCAGCACCTTTAAGTCACATGACCCAAGTGACATCACAGGGATTTTTCTCTCCACAGTAACTCATAGGATGCTTTATAAAATAGTTTTGACATACAGATCAGACTCATATGTTTACATTTCTCTGGCCTTCGTTCATAATTTATGAATCGTATGCACATAAAAAAATACATTTTCTTCCAGGATGTTCTGTCCAATTCATGTTACTGTAATTTAATTGTGTTTGTTTCATGTTATATAACATAATGTACAGAGAGAGCATGAAATGAAAGGCTTGCCTCGTGTGTCAGAGTGATTCTGCAGTCCGTAGATGACTGAGTACTGACACCTGGCCCTGTGATTGGTCAGATGACTTTCTGTGACCTGTGAGTCATCACAGTTATGAACTGCCAGCCTGTCTGATGTGTTAGTTCATAACAAAAGCTGAGGACAGACTTCAGTAAAATCTCTGCTGCCTGCAGACTTATTGATTTGCTATTGTTAAACCAGCCATCAACAGCTTTTGGTGTATAATGTATTGTCTGTTATACAAATTACTATGTTACTGTGGTTAAGAGTTCACAGTCTTTGTCACATCAGCTTTTTCACCTTTTTCTCTTCAATGTCAAACAGTGTGAAATCATTTGAGAAATATGTTTTTTCTGTAATTGTAAATGGGTATCCCTTTATCTAACTGTTTTATAAAAGTGGACCACAGGGAGACACTAAAGCCTTTCACTGAGTGCCAGTCTTTGTTACATGACAGAACAGTTTACAATTGTCAGTAATAGTCACAAATAACTGCTAATTTGATTGACTTGACAGTGAAGTTAATTGTCCCAATGCCTCTGTGTATTATATGGACTGTATAACAAGGGTATATTGTGAGTACACACCTTGGTTTAGTTTTGAAGAGCATATTTATAGGTGTCATATTTATATTGATGATTTGCTCTCAATCAGCACAGCATCCTTTACCGCACCCTTCCTCTGATAAGCCCACAAAACCACATCCCTCCACAGCCTCTTAGTCTAATGTCAGCTGTATGCACCAGCTGGCTGTTATTCCTCAACTCTGTGTGTGCGTGTCTGTCTGTAAATCTATCTGTCTGTCCAGCATGGCATCCCTCAATTAAGGTCAGGCGGAAAGACAGAGACCAACTGCAAGTGTCTAACAATGTGCTGATGGGCTTCAGGGGATTGAGGCTAAGTAGAGTCAAATTTCTCTTCTCTTGTGCACAATCAGAAAAGGATTCCAGTTTAGTCTGTACAGTATTGTGCTGTTAACAGCCATACAATGTAAATGAATCAGCGAAGGCTTGAATTAAATTGAGCACTACTTCGGACATGAAAAGCTCTTCAGTGTATCTATCAGTCATTATAAGCACATTGCCAAGCATTGTTCACACCCACACAGCTTCATTTTAAAGGTCCAGTGTGTAGAATTTAGTGGGATTTAGAGACAGAAATGGAAAGTACCATTCATAATTATGTTTCCATGAATTAATCACCTGAAACCAAGAACCATTGTATTTTCATTACCTTAGAACGAACCAGAGGAAGCGGGTTCTCTAACGCTGACATCTGCCATATTGCACCACAGTAGCAGACAAGAGAGCACTTGGCTACCTAGTTTGCCATCTTACTTCCTCACTCTTTGAAGTATCATCTGGCGTTTCCTGTGTTTCCCAGGAAGTCATAGCACTTACAGCAGCCAAAGAGAATATCAACACTGACAGGTGACCAAATTAAATGCACTATTAGCTTGAGTAAAATTGTGGATTTTTCTGGGTTTGGCTGCTGTTTGAAATATTTTGGATAATGTAAGTATACAATTGACTAGAATATATAACAAAAGATTTAGTAATAGTTTTAGACATTTTAATGCTTCTGTATTTTTATTCCAACAGTGATTTACATGATTACTTGTATGTAAAAGGGAGTGTGTGGAAAGCAAAACAGGGCTAAAAAGGAGACAGAGTTATGAAGATATGTTAAAGTTGCTAACTAAGTTTGGCATTTCACCTTAAAAGCTGATAATACGTAGGTCATTGTTGTGTTTACAGTTTGTTTCCAACGTCACTGTGTGGCCTAGTAAAACAGTTATTGATGGAACATGAAATCTTCTTTCTCTCGCATTAACTTGGGCACTTTTAACTGATTGATTGCAACAGATGCAAGAGGAAAGTAGTACAAATTGCAAATTTACTAAAGGTTGTAAGCAGATAATTTGTGAAACAGTTTCCCTGTTTCCCAAATGTAAATAGGACTGCTGGAGCCCTTTGGTAGACAGCTCTGTCAACATCACCCAGGTGTTCAAAGTCAGTGTGGAACATCTATCTCAGTGGGCAACATACCACCGAACATCCGTCTATGAAGCGTCTTAATGGGCAGCAGCTGCGGCATTTCACAGTGATCTCTCTTCTGTCTGCCCATATGTGGCTTCAGGCTTTCAAACAGCACGGCACAGTGTGGGTTTCACATTAAAAAATGACTATTTAACCGCAAAATGACTGAAAGACATTCATTGTGCACCTTGACTGTTGTTCTGTATGAGTATGTAATAGAATGAGACCAGTCCGGACAGTTATGAGGCTGACTTCCTTGTCACTAGAAATGAAAAGGCCTTCCTCTATAAAATTGATTTGGATGTTTTTTGTAAAATACATAGTTGGTCTCCATGAAACTGAATGCACATATTATATGATTATCAATACAGGTTGAACAGGATTACTAAAACGGGTTCAATCATAAAAAACCATACAGTACTGCTGAGTGATAAAAAGCAAGTTAGTTAAACAGTTACTGACAAGTATGTGTTTTTAGTCTGAAGTGCTAAAATTTGTGTGCACTATAAGAGCCTTAAAGCCCACACTCCATTACTTCACCAGCTACACAGTGATACCCCTCTGCCAAGGCCAGACAGATTGTCAGAAGTGGTGACATCAATAGCTGCAGGTTGTGTTGGGGGAGCTGAGACGAGTTGCTAAGCTTCACTGACAGGCTTTGGCTTCGTACTCTGGCTGGCCAGGAGTCCATGGGCATGTCCCAAATTAGCACAGGGCTTTCCCACTATGTGAGAAAACCACAGTGGCCAGAGTGCCTGTCACTCCTGCTGCCTGTGAAAACCTAACTGACTTCAGAGGGATTATTTAGGGACCTACAATGCCTGTTATCTAAACCCCTTGAAGATGAACTCCTGGGAGTCATCAGCAAACATTCACTTAGAAATATAGGAATTGACTTTACCAAGTATGAAAGCAGTAGCAAAGAAATAAAGTGATAAATTGAAAACAATGTCCTGATTAAAAAAGTTACAGGCAGAGCAGCATTCAACACAAAAAATGTGGAGAGAAAGTAGACCCAAAAGTTGTGACAAATGCAAATTAGGATCCACAAATCAAAACAAGACTCAGGAATGTGGACGATGATTTTTGAGTATTAAGTATATATTGAAGGTTTTGAGGCTGCAGGACACAATTTTAAAGATAATGAGATTACAAGAAAAGGACTGGATTTAAAAGTAATCCAGTCCCATTTTTTTTAATTGTAAATTGTTTGAGAGTCACTTTGTATTTGGAATGTTCATGTCACTGAGGCAACTGGCCACTGAATACTGCACAAACACCAAACTGATTTTTCCCCTCACAAAATTTTGGTCCTTCACCTTCTTGTTTTTAATCATCTTGTTTTTACAGTTTCATTTATCACCAAAGTTGTGTATGTATTACACAAACCTTTTTAACCATTGCAGGTGAACACACACAAATAAATGCACACGTCAACACATCCACGCACTCATGGGTTTGTCTCACATTGTCTTTATGTAATGTTCCAGTTTGCCACCCAGTGTGCTGTATAGGAGAGGCAGGATGAAAGCTTCTTGGAGCGACAGTTATATGAGAGAGGAACAGCAATGAGTGGGCTGGAAACCGTGACAGCCGGTCTGCTGTAGGGGAGTGCGAGAGAGTGAACAAGAGGAGGGGGGTTACACGTGGGCGTATGCCACAGCAAATATGGTAGGAAGACAACACGATGCAGCCGCAGCCCAGTTTTGTTCAGCAGATGAGCGAATGAGCAAGGAAGCGTGTCTTGTCCAGACACCCACACTGCCTGGGCTGGTGTCCGAGGAGATTAGCAATACAGTGTTACGTCTTTCTTTGTTTCTCTCGCTGTGCATTAGGTTGTTTTTAATACCTTGTACCATTTCAGTATATACCATTCCTGTGATATTAGACTGACCAGGAGAAATTCCTTCATGCTAGTCATTCCTATGTGACAAACAAGACTGATACCATTTTTTGTTGGAAAGTGTAGTTCAGATTTAATTTAATGTACCCCCCACTGCTTGGGAATAAGGGTTGTTGCAATACCAGAAATTTTGTAGTCCATACCAATACCCGTGAAATTCAAGGATTCTCGTGCCCATTGAATGAATACAAAATAGCCACGTATTTTACTGTATACTCCTCCTACTATATAGACAAAAGCATTGGGACACACCTCTTTATTACTGAATTCATATGTCTCATGGGGCTGTTTTTCTGGAGCTGGGCCCGACCCCTTACATCCAGGGAAATCTTAATGCTTCAGCATACCAAGACATTTTGGACAATGTTATGCTTCCAACTTTGTGGTGACAGTTTGGGGAAGGTCCTTTTCTATTCCAGCATGACTGTGTCCCAGTGCACAAAGCAAAGCTCCATAAAGACATGTTGGATGCATCCCGTGTAGAAGAACTTGACTGCTCCACACAGAACCCTGATGTCAACTCCATCCAACAGCTTTGGGATGAACTGAAATTGAGATTGCAAGCAAAAATTCCAACAGAAACACTCCAAAATCTTGTGGAAAGGCTTCCAAGAAGAAGCTGTTATAGCTGCAAAGACGGAGCCAACTCTACTTTTAACACAGTCCCATTACTTTTGTCATTTGTTATTTTGGTGACAGATGACACAGATTGAAGGATGTAGCCTACTAAAAATTAGCCATTGTAAATGTTGTATTGAATATAGTTAGCTACACAGCAATGCCAACTGTCTCGAGCAAAAATAATGGTAACATGTCTTCAGGATAAGGATAACACTTTGAATATGTTGTAAATATCAAATGTCACTCACACTGAATTCGAATATAAATTCCTTAATTTGAATACATCTGGATGTCTGTCATTGAGGTGCTTTGCTAAGTTGGAAACGTTTCCTCTTTTGGCCCAAAAAGTACAGCAGCACCGTCTGCATACTGGTTTTTGCACATTTATAATTAATCCCTGATGATCCATCCTTGGCCCAAAATATATCCATACACGACTCTTACTCTTTTCCTATTTGACAGGTTGAGGCTGAGCTGTAACTGTATCTTGTTCTTCCGTGTTGGTAGGTGATCTTCTTGCACCTTTGGCATTTTATTGCTTAATTATATGTCTAGGTGCATATGTTGTTCCTGTAAGGCTTGGAAGAATTTCATCCCCAGTATGTACAGTACTGTTAAAAACAAAAAATCCCTCATGACAGTAGAAGTAGGAAAAAGAAAAAAAGTTCTACTCTGTCCTTGTTGTCAAAGCCTCTCATATGTAGCACCACAGATCACTGTAGAGAAATTTGCAGATGGAATATGTGGATTAGGTTTCCTCACACAAGTGTGAAAAATTTGTTACAACACTGTGACCTGTATGGAATCCAGTCCCATGTGTATGCAGCGTCCGAGCCGCTGGTAGCTGCAGCTGTGGACAGAGGTGAAGTCAAGTGATTCCCCATACAAATATCACAGTGAAAAGTTTAATGTCAAGAGGAAATCCTGTAAGAGACCAGGGAAATAACTTTATGACACTAAATTTGCACGTGGTAGCTCATGCTTAAAAATATTTGAGCCACTGAATTACATTATTTACTTGCTCAGCTGTCAGTAGTGTCTGGTAATGTTGTAAGGTTGTTTCATCCTCTTGAATATAACAGAAATAGAGCTCAGGAGCTTGCTGCTAATGAAATGCTAATCCCTTGAATTGCCCAGTCTCCCTGCTCATTTGACACTACCGCCTGTGTTTGATGTTTTGCATGAATGCACACTCATATGCACAGAGGTTTTTTTGATTTTTATATTGTTCTAGTTTTTACACCTGATTCGATCTGCTTTTTCTTACCTACCATCTGCATTGAACGTGTTGCCATGGCATCAGTGGAAAGGCTGAGGTCTCCCTGTTGTCACATTTTGTTCAAAGGCAACCTGAGCTTTCTGTCTCTTAGCACATTTAGTTCCGTTATGTTCCTTTCTCTTCTACCGCAAGGCTGAAACCACGTGTGTCTGAGCAGGGGAACTGACCATTTCCTGAGAGATTTTTAGAAACTGAAAAACGACATCATATTTACAAAAACCAAAAGGGAGGAAATGAAAAAGCCACACTGTTATGCTGGCCTGAACATTATTTTGTGTGTTAACAGCTTGGTATTCTTTGGTATTCTGGTACAGTTTTTTTTCAGTTGTTCTCTACCATTATGAACACTGTCATAACTTTCATCGGTGCATGATTACAATAATAACCTCTTATTAATGTTATTTGCTGGCTTTTGACTTGCTTAAATAGCCCTGTTGCATTGAATTCTTTTTAGAAAACAATAGCTGGACTCGGTCATGGAATTTAGACAAGTTCGTCTATTTTTAGTTTATCTCTTTTTTTCCTCCCTGTAGTAAAACATCAAAGTTATGGAGTAATTTTATTTATTGAGCCACAAGTTATATTCCGTATACGGTTGTCATGCAGGCCAACTGCTAGATCAGTAGTGTTTGTGTAGTTTCACAAATGGTGTGGGAAATATGCTTGAGCCCAGGACAATCTGGGGCATCTACACATGTATGTTTGCCTGTGTGAGAGAGTGTACAAGTGAGAGTGAGAGCACAAGTGTGCATGAACACTAGTGGTTCTGCTTTTACTCGTGAGACTATTAAAACAGCCCAGAGACAAAGCAGCAATCACAGACCCAGGGGAAATAATGCCCTGTGATGTGAGGGCATCAGTGGATTGTGGCAGTTGGTGTTGGAGTGTATTTTGAAGGCCTGACACTTCTCCTTGTGACAATTCCTAGCCTTTTCTCAAGCTGCACTCTCTTTCCCTCTTCTCTTTTTCTTCAGTGTTTGGTTGCAGGCTGCTGAATTATTGCAGAAAATACATTGTCATTGAAAAGATGAGAAATGCTTGCTCCCACATAAACAAACCTATCATAATATATCGATATTTATAGCGAAGGTCCCTAACATATTTACCCAACACTAAAAAGTGTTGTTATCACATGATAAAATGTGTGTCTATTTATCTTCCGAATAGCAAAACCTTCTCACTGAGAACTATTCTGGGAAAGCCACAGCAGCAACACCTCGTGTGGAGTTATAGTTGGAGCTGTTACGGAGGCCCTTGGCGGGTTGTTCCCAAAAAAATGAAGCCATGGTAATGCACTCATTTTTCACAGATAAACATTTTAAATATTTTCTTACACTCCTCTAACAGAGGGTCTTTATTTGCTTCCTTTACCCGTCAGCTGATTGTGTAACGATTTATCGCCTAGGATAGCTTGTAAATTTATCTTTTAGATGTTGTAATAATTCACAGGAAGTGAAAACTTGGACCTGCCTGCGAGGCCAGGCCAGTCAAGATCAGTATGATCCTCAATGAATAATGGTGGACTGACAGACCAATGCTACCATTCTTAGGGCCATACCACTAGCATGCGTAAAATCACCAAATAATTGATTGGTTAAGTGTACTTAACCTTCATTCTCAGTGACTCACCTAAATCAATGCTGGTGCAGCCAGTTGTTAGTATAGTAAGTATATTTGGCAAGGCACTGTTAGTGTTAAAAGTGACAATAATACTAGCAGCAGTAGCAGCAGTTCTATCTTCCATTGGCATTGGATTAGAAAATATCTGTCACAGTCAAAGCTGTTACAGCTGTTTGGAAGGCTGTCTGTTTGCTCCTAAAGGCAGGAAAAGGTTTTAATTCATAAAGAGATAATTTTTAAGAATTTATTTTTGCTTTCTAGTTGAGTTAGAGGGATGCTAAACTGAGTTAACTGGCTGCTGGCTCAAGCAACATGTTGAACATACAAACACGCAGGTGGTTTTGATATTCTCATCTAACTACCATTCCTTTTAAACAACTGGTTTTAGCCAACTGTATCGCTATATTTTTACAGATATGACATCACCTCACATAGCTGAACTTGATGTCAGCGTGTTCAGGTTGTTCAAGGTAAAATCGCTGTAAACTACTGCTGTATCTCTCACTGAATTGAACTGATTGGTATCATTTGCTTTTCTTTTCTTTTCACAAGAAAGCAAAATGTTGTATAATGCGCTTAACCACAGCCAAGCTCCCTCTCACACAATGATTTCAGTTAGCCCTGCTAAATTTGCGACTATGAAGATGTGCACTGCCTGAGCATTTATGTTATTTGAGAAAGCTCTGGAAAGTGAGAGGACAGGAACCTCAGGGGCTGCAATACAGAAGGTAGCTTTCCTCACACTTTCCCCTTCTCCAGGCACCCAATGGGAAAAAGCTTTACTTGCATCAGCTTTTATTGCCATAGCAGAGAAAAGCACTTCGTATTTGCAGAAAATATGTTTTGTGGTTTGGTATTTAAAAAAACTGAAAAACGGATTCTTCCTCCATTCACTGCTCATTGCATGTTATAGTCATGTCATTCACTATAGCTTTCCTGTTGTTATTGTTGCAGCGTCCTCTGACTGTACAAAACCAAGTCCAGATTATGGATAATTTCCATTCTTGATCACCATTCACCATCTTCTTGTAATTTCCTAACTCATCTGCACATTCCACTCTCTCTTGTGGTCATTTTAATTTTCCTACTTATTACTATCCATGTCAGGATATCACATCATAGATAGTTGTGTTTTACAACGCATGTATAACACGTTTGATCCCATAAGGCTTTAGTCATGAGGGATGTTTTAGCATGCAAATGGAACTCAGCTGGCCTGTGCTTACTTTAAGTTTAGAAAAAATTGTTTAGGCCTAAAATAAGGTTTGAGCTTTGGGATTTGTTTCAGCACTTACTCCTACTATATTGAGGACTTGAGTGCATAATTCCAGTAATTCCTGGTAAATTACACTAGCTCTCTGTGAAATGTGCTGTAGCTGTGTTTCCAAACAGACTGGAAACACGTGAATTCCTAAATGCTTTTTAGTCGTGCTAACTGCATGTCTATAGGATGGAAATGTCGGTCAAATGTCGGTCATTTTCTTGTTTGGTTATTTGATCAGCCTATAAACATGTTGGTATCTCTTCTTAACATTAAAGTGTAGAGAGTAGTCACTACCTCATATGACCTTGCATTTAGGAATGACTCCCTGACGTTTTATTGTCATTCAGGTCAAAATTTTAACTAGTACAATACTTAGAGAACTGAAATCAATGATATTAATGACATTACATAAAAAAAGCATTAGCATAGTATTAGGATTATGAGTATGTTATGAGTGGTGCCAGTATCCTCCACCAGAACAGCTCAGTTGTTTGAATAGCTTTCTGACATTGGAATTTAACTTTAAGCTTAACAACAACAACCCAGTTTTCAATGTGAGGTGTATTTTCTCATGTTTTATATTTCTACTCCATCACATTTGGGTGGCAAATCTTTTATGTTTTACTTCACTACATTTGATAATTTCAGTAACTCGATACTTTGCCGAATCAAATTATTACAAAACATAAATTAACTACTACTAACTTCTCACTGCATTACAACTGCATTACAACATAGCACATTTTCTGGTAGGAATTATTTAATGGAACAGAAAGATTTTTTTTATATAGGCTGATGTGAGGAACATGACATGTAGAGTGTGTACGCCATTAACATATCTTACGGTTTCGCTTAAGCCAGATTTTCCGGTGAATGTGCTAAATTTATGGCTATCGTGATTTATTTTCATCATGTGAAGAAAAGTGAGATCTGAAATGCTTCATCATGCATTCATCCCCTCCTTTTTTCTGCGACAGAAGTGTGTACGATGTCCAGTCTAAACAGTATAATGTTGGGTGGTCAGGCTGCAGCGTGCATGATCCCTGTTGTTTTTGGTCAGTGTTGTTTCCCATGACTCTGAGTCAAGCCAAAGGAACCACACAGTTCCCAGGCCCCCAGATCCCTCCAAACACAGGCCATTACACACAGTCACACATACACACTCACTCATAAATCAGGGACAAATATGTGTGTGTGCATATGTGTCTGTGTGTCACTAACATAAAAGAGATGAATGGCCTGAACATCCTTTGCTCTTTGAAGCACACATGCTCAGTCTCATTTAATAACACACACTCACACACACTTACACAGGCCTGTAGGGCTAAGGGACAGCTGCAGCTTGTCCAGTTAAGAGGCCCACTGCTTAAAACAAGGGCTGTCTGCATCTCTGCCACCCACATTCACACTTTAGGTCACTTGCTGTCAGTGGGGCCTCTTTCTTAAGATGACATCCACTTATCTAGAGCTTTCTTGAAGTAGAAGAACTTCAGTAATTCTAAAATGATCAAAGAAGGATTATAATTATTTGGCAAATTTTGCTACTAGCATCATTACAGTACAAGGCACAGCAAATTTTCAAGTTTTGGTTGTGATGATGCCACTCTTAGGCTAATTGCTAACTATAAAAGTGGAACTCAGATGTGGTTAGTGTAGCTTCGCATGAAGACGGGAAGCAGGAGATTAGAGTTAATTGTGTTCTTTCTAAAAATAGAAAAACCTCTGAATTTTACCAATTAACATGCTATAACTTGACAATTTGTCCTGTACACAAAAACCAAAATGCAAAAATGTATGTTAAAGGTTACATAGTGGAGCGATTTGACACAATGTCTAACTTGAGTTTTGGTTTCACTGTCAGTCAAACCACAGTGTGTCGTTTGTGCATTTCAGTCTTGTACAGCTTAAACTAGCTGTGCAAAATTTGCAGTAGACTTTATGTTAAGATAAACTAACTGTTTCTTGGCTCTATCTTCATATTTATCATCAGGGCGGTACAATCTTATTTTGGACTTTTGCTTCAGTTTTTCCTTTGTTTATCTTTTATTGTCTCCTGATTCATTTCTTTTCTTTATTATTTGGTTGCTAATGAGAAGCCTGACCCAGGGCTGTCCCTGAGGTCACTGAACAAAGCTTAACAAATGCTAGACGTAGGTTATGTTTAGTAGGATGACCTCACCCTTTCTGGTAGCATTTCCCTCTTAGCAGGGGTTCACAGCAGTTAAAGCAGTTGTTGTTATTTTCAGTTTAAGTGAGATTCTCCGGTGAAATTGGTAAAGAAAGTGCTATTGACTTTGACTAATAGTTTTACCACTATTTTTCCTTGATAAATGTCTATAAATGATTAGTCAATGATGAAAATAGTTGTCAGTTGTTTTCTATCAACTATTCAATTGATCAGCTAATCGTTTCAGCTCTACAGCCTGTAACATTATTATCAGGACTATCATCCAGATAAATTTACTGTAGATCCTGAAATATAATTGCTTACTTAATATTGCATTCTTTGTATTCATGTACCCTATGACAGGTTTTTTCCACAGTTGGAAAAACTGTGACTCACAGGAAGTGCTTTGCCAAGCAAAATAAAAGTGTCATGGCTGCTGCTGCAAGCCTACTCCATGAATAAAGTTGTGTCTGACATTTCATAGGCGAGCTGCATCTGTCCATCCGCTTCATGCCAGGAAAAGAGACAGTCATCAGTATGCAGAGACAACTCTATTTCTGCATTTATATTATTGATATGTGTGTGTGTGTGTGTGTGTGTGTGTGTGTGTGTGTGTGTGTGTGTGTGTGTGTGTGTGTGTGTGGAGTCTCTGTGCATGTGTGCATCAGTAATAGTGAGCAAGGGACCAGAGTGTGAGTCATAGGGGAGGTGGTGATGTGTCTTTCTCTTGCTCCTCATTCCCAACCTGCTTCTTTCTGATAAGAGAGCGACTGAGGCAGTGGGCTCTGGTTAATCCTCTCTCTGCATCAAGCCAGCCTCCTGCCATAAAGAACAATAGATGGGACAGGCTGGTCATCCATCTTTTCTTCTGGCTTCTGTTTATAGCCCTTGAATCATCAAGGATGGAAGTGGGTTGTAATGCTGTTGAGTAACTCTTGAGACACTTTGCAGATTGTATAATAAACCTTTTCACTTTCATTTTCCTGTTTTCTCACAGCCCACCAACCTTTCTATAAATGGGATGAAATAATAATTTTTGTAAGTAATGTTCTTCTTCACCATTCTGGATTATGAAGAAATCTCAACACATCAAAGAGATATACAATGTACACAGTAATATAATTTTTAGAAGAGAGATGAGTGAACTGTAATGCTGCTGAGACACTCGGAGGAGAAAGTGTTGGTTGTGTTTTTTAGGTGTCCATTAAGATTAAGATTAGTCTTAAACATGTTTGATTTTTGTGACTCACATATGTGAGGACTGTAAACAGGCGGTTCTGACACAGGAGCTTTACACTGCATACAATAGGCTGTTCATGACAGTTCTGAATCAAGAATAAGCAAGCACTGATATGTGTTGTGACAATAATTTTATTATCCAGTTCATCATGCTCAGGAGTTCACCAGAAGTTCACCTCGCTTTAATGAAGCTCAGTCACCTCCAGCTCTGCAGTCTTTGACGTTTCTCTGTAAACTTTGGGTTGCTTCCTTGTGAGTTGTGATGCTGCTCCAATCACAGTTAACCTCTTGTCCGGAATGTCCTCTGTATTTACTCAGTTACTGAATGTGTCACTTTCTGACTGTCAAGACTAAAAATATCATGCATGTAAAATCTGTTCCAGCTTTAATCATTCTTTGTGTTGTGAAGGTTGTATTATATTTATCCTTGCTGCTAAAAGTGTATTTTTCTGATAACCTCAATCCAAGCACATAACGCTAGCAGTCCAAGGATTACAGTCACTGCTTTGCTGATAAACGGAGATTAGATACAGTGTAGTTTGCAAGGCAGCAACCTGTTGTGTTTTATTACCAGTGTTGTTTAATATTTCATAAGGATGATGACATCATGAGTCATGGGCCTAAGCGCTGTTTTGACATCTGTTGAATGAATTTTCTGCCTGTCTTCAAATACAGAGTAGATGCGTAATTTCTTCCATTAATCAATCATATGTCTACCAAAATAACTTCTCATAACACCTCAGCTCATCACAAGCCAAAAAATCTTTCATAATAAATGTTACACTCATCACTTTCAGCATCAAAAACTTTTCTAACTGACCGGAGCTCAGACAACTTTTGACTCCATCAGTATAACAGATGTAGTAACAGAAGTATGACACGAGACATGTAGGTGGGTAGTGTGTCTACAGTATGCCTCTCAATAAATTCTATTATTGTATTTCTTACTTGCTTCAGTATTACCAAAGCAAGTTGTGTAAGGTTTCACAGTGCAAGTGTGCTTTCAGACTGAGCAAAAACAAAAATGAAGGTAGGCAGAAAGTCATCCATCTTTCCTCTTCCTGTAGTTTTCATCATCTGTTGCATCATTCAGGTGGCCATTACATCATTATCTCACCTTACCGTAACAGGTTATATATCCTTTACTGCTCTGTCTCATAAATATCTGCGTATAGGACTTGAATAAGATGAATTTCTGCATTACCTCATCACAGTAGTAAAGACTTTCTTCCTGGATGTCAATCAAAGGATCTTATTCATTATACATTTGAGTGAGAGGAGCTAAAAATACACTTTTAAGTGTATGATGATCATGTTAAAAATTGTAGCCATTTCATAGCCCTCGTTTACATTATCTAAGTTATAACCTACTTAATTGAGCAAGGTTATTTTCTTTAATTAGCAGTTTTTTTCTCGTAAATTGATTTACATCATGATAAGCTCTTTTATTACACAACCACATAAACCTCTAAGATGCTTTCGTCATTTGTTTTGGCAAGCGGTGTGGTACATTGGATTAGCCTGTTCAGCGAGGTGCATCGGCTCGCCCACCTCATGCACTGCAGTTACATAACACACAAGGAGAAGATTTGTTTTTAAACAATCTATTCATTTGAGTGAGTTGTGAATTATCCTGCTGCACTGATATGCATGAAAAGCTAGGAGACCCTCTCTGACCACAGCCGCTGAGAGATTAAGGAGTGTGTGCACACAATTTGATCAGACTCTTTTGTACAGTGCAGCATCTTTAGTTAATGTTTCCTACAGTATGGGAGTTCACACATGGCTGTTTATTTACATGTCTGTTGGTGGTGGGGGCTGGATCTGGACGTCCTTTTCTTTCTCCCTGTCTGTCCTTTTAGGACATTACATTGTTATATTCATAACCATATGGTGTGTGGGAGAAGAATTCACTTCCCTGTCTGCCAGCCAGGTTTCCGCTGATTCCTGTATGTGTCGTAACTGGCAGTTACATAGAGAGGCGACGCTTGTGGCTGTGCAGAACCACATTCTCAACGTCATTGTAGTGACCATGTGCTGTATGTGTCCTGTGTTGACAGATATGCTATTCCAAACAGTCCCTGTTGAGGGTGGAGCACTAGTGCACCAGACAGCTACATCTGCACTTGTTGACCATCACACCAGAATTTCACCAGAAACTTTAAAATACAGAGAGGTTTTTAAGATAATGTGCATTTTCAGTCCTTCCAGTAGAACGCTGTAATCGTGAGGGCTATTGTCTGATGTATACGTGCCTCAGTGGTGGCAACCATACACAGTGTTTCACTTGTACATTTGTGATTTGCCCAGGGAGAGTCATAATACTCCCAGTTATACACATATTTTTTGTACAAGTAGAAAGATTTTCAACTTGTGCAGTTGAGGTAGAGTGCTTAGACAGAGATTCGTAATTCTTATAGGAGGATCTGGTGGTGCACCTTGTCAAGTCTGCTTTAAAGTCAAGGAGGATGATGATGGATGAAAGCTGCTCGAGCAGTGTGGAGTTCCTCTGTGAGGGCATAGAGGGCAGTCTGTGTTGCTATAAAACCAGGCTGGTGGAGGCCAAGAAAATTGTTCTGCTGGAGACTGTAACTAAACATTTTTAGAAAGAAAAGTTGGAAGACATCTGTGAGTCTTTAAGTCTGTAGCTGCTTTTAGAGGGTTAGAAAAACAACCAGTTGTCAAGGAGGTATTGATGAGGTGGGTGAGGAGGAGTGGGGTCAGAAGCAACAGACTGGGGAAGGTGACAGGGGATAAGGTCGAGAGGGAAGGCGGTTGGGCATTCCTCATTGGCAGAAAAGGGTGAAAAGGATTTTAGAATAGGATGCAAAGAAATAGATAATTAGCAAGGGAGGTCTGGAGAGGACTGAAAACAATCTTGGGACCAGAGTGGAATCTGGAGACCAGGTATGGCCTAATGAACTGAACAGATTTTATTCATAAGCCGCCCACAGCTGCTGAGGAGACTTAAGTCCTTCTGAGTGTGCAGGACACTACTAAGGGCCTTCAATGATACTGTGGTTGTATCAACAACCTTCTAAGCAGTGGTCTGCTGGAGCGGCGGTATCACTGAGAGGGATAAAGAAAAAAAAAGACTGAACAAACTGATAAGGAGGGTGAGATCTGTCCTTGGCTGTTCTCTGGAGTCAGTGGAGGTTGTGGGTGAGAGGAGGATGCTGGCCAAGCTGTCAGGCATCCTGACCAACCCCTCTCATCCTCACGTGACTAGATTCAAGTTAAGGACAGCACACAAGTAGACGAAATGATTCGTTAACCAGCAGCAAAGATAGAGGACAGCCAAGCGAGAAAATGGCTACCCTACTTCATGAAAGCTGGGCATCTGCTAATTATATACCTCATGTGTCACACATGAAATCTTTTTCCTGCTTATTATTTTGGAATCTTTGTTTTGTTCCTTAGAGCTTGCCTGCTTTTTGGGATTTATGTTTTTTGCTTGCTTTCGGATTTGTTTGTTTGAGTTGGACTGGCTTCTTTGCCTGCTTCAGTTTATATTATTTTATCACTGATCTGCCTTAGTCGTCTGCATTTGGGTCCTTCCTTCAAACTTCTGACTTCTCACCTGCACAAACATAATAGTGGTAATAAATGATGGGCTTCTGTCCACTGAAAGGCTAGAGGGGTTTTAAAGTGAAGTAGATACAGCTACATTTGTGTTGACAGCATAATCCAGTAACTTTAGCAGGGTGAGCAGGAGCAGATCAAAACGAAGGTTCATGCTAAAATATGACAAACTGGCTGCTTTATATAAAGGCCTGGTGTAATCTACAGCTCTGGTAAATAAAAACTATTTAAGGAAATACAGTATTTTGAAAAGTAAATATACTCAGCCTAATTATAGCTGTCTTACAGTAATTTACCCCCAGAATGCACGTACTGCACGTGGACCAGAGCAAAGGGAGAGACGCGGCTGCCAGAAGAGCCGCTGACTCTTGTCTGTCCGTGCTCTCAATGTCCTCTTTTCGTGTGATTCTCAGTTATCAAGCTTGTATGTCACTGTGTGAGAAAATGGACATGTGCCATGAGAGCATGTGAAAAATACCAATTGTGTGAGTCTAATGGTCTCGTGTGAGAGTTGACATCCCTGTTCAGTAACGGTGACTCATAATAATAACCAAAACCTCTTAGTCAAGAAAAGA
Organism: Scatophagus argus; assembly: GCF_020382885.2. Classification (NCBI taxonomy): domain Eukaryota; kingdom Metazoa; phylum Chordata; class Actinopteri; family Scatophagidae; genus Scatophagus; species Scatophagus argus. The sequence goes on from NC_058501.1 coordinate 4,342,752, forward strand.
AATGGAAGAAAACTGGTGTTTTCCTGTTAAGTTACAGATTTTCTGTGTTTTTCCAGAGTCTGACCATACTGACGCTGCCTAATAAAAACAACATCAATTTGGTAAGAAAGTGATATTAAACAGTAATAGGCAAATTAGGGCTTTTTTCAAGATTCCACATTCCAAATCAAATTCTTATTTATGCTGTTATGTGGGACATAAAAAACCTCTAGACATTAGGCTTATAACTCCACTTAGCACTTGTTTTCTCACAATATTTTTTGAAATTCATTGAGATGAATAAAATAATGAAACACTTACACCATCCACTATTATGTGAGATTCCAGGGGGTGTGTTATGTGTGGGTGTGTGTATGCCTTGTGCTTTCATTGATTTTTTTTCGATAAGACACTTAAACGTTGGGCTCCGACCTGGGCCCTCCCTCCCCTGATGGTTGGTTATCCAATATATGTGATCCGTTGTTGTCTAATATGTCCAGCTCATCAGCTCAGATTAACTTGACAGCTCTCTGGCACAGGTCTGACCTTCAGGTTTTAAGTCTTACTGTCCAATTCCAACTTTTCCCTTTTCTTTTCTCACTCATTTTCACTCCTTTCTCCCAGTAATGTATGTTCTTGGTTCATTTGCAGTTTGCAGGAATTTGTTTAAAAGATGACTTTTTTCTTCTTTCAGCTCATTGATGGACTTTGCAGCAGATATTAATGGAATTATTTAGAAGAAGTTAGTTTCTAAATAGTGACACTGTGTGGGGAGTGCTTCCTCTTCCAGGAGCACCTTCTAAAGGGTTTGTCTTGGAGAGAGAAATTGTTTTCTCTTCCGCCCATGCTCCTGCTTCCTGAACCTTCAGGAGGAAGGAATTCCCACTCGTGCCAGTTAGGCTTCCTAGATCATAACACACACACGGACACAAACACTCACAGTCATATTTCCATTGCTGCATAGCACATTACATTGACTTATATTAGCCTAAACCTAACTTTATCCCAAGTCTTCACCCTAATATTTAATGATTAACATTATGGGGAATTACATTTTGTCCCCAAGAGGAAGGCAAGTCCTTGCAGATGTCTCCTCAAAGTTAATAACATATTTCCACATATACATGTACTGGTTACATGCCTGTACAGAAGAAGCAGTGAAAAGGCTCTATCAAAAGGTCAGATAAGGTGGTCTTCTGTATTGCATCATAGTGTTTTTCAAAACTAAAAATCTGAAAGTAATGCCCACATTCCACAATGATTGGCCAAGTATGCAGGGTTAAAAAAGGTGAAACATGCAGGGCAGTGAACTTGTGTTACCTGTAAATGAATTTATTTTTTCTGCTTTTCCCCATTTATCTTCTGGGCCGATGAATTGTATGTGGCCAGAGTTTGACAGTAACCGCAAAAATAAAGGGGGCAGTTTCATGACGGGGGATACATTGAGGGAGCAATTTACAGCTTCTCAAACAAGGACTGTGGCTCTGTGAAAGACAGACGGGGGGGACAGAAGAGTAAGAGAGCAGGCAAAAATGGCATATGGTTCTGGAGTATTTTCACATCTTGTTCTGTGAACTGAGGATGTAACTGTGGAAAGAAGGACCAAGAAGGTTTTTATTTTATTACTTTTATTTTGTTTGTCCCATTTGAACAAAGTGTGTTTTGTAGAAGAGTAAATGAGTAAATCTTTAAATCTCTGTTTTACTCCCCAGCAGGCCATAAATTTCCCTGCTCTCTGTCAATTCTCTCTGCTCTCTGTGGCATTTCATTTTGTATCTTTGTCCATGTGCCTCTTAACCAGCCATACATACCCTTACTCCCAGTAGTCCGGGGGGGTGGCTGACCTTGCCCCACCCTCCACACTACCCCACCCTAATCTGGGCCCCACTGCTCTCCATTCAACAGGCTAGCAGATGCTATTCAGATGAATGCAATCAACCAAAGCTGTTCATACTCGCTTGGGTGAGTGGAGGGTAGGATAAGAAGTTGGTTGGCCCTAAAATAATTTTTCTTCCTGCACTGCACACCCATCAGTATTTGATACCCAAGCCCTGTTTCAGATAAACATTTTGGAAGTAGAAATGTGAGAATGGTATCAATCTTCTCTCAGCAAGAAAGCAAGTCAGTGCAGGCGCTTTTCCCAAAGAGTCTTGCAGCCTCAAGTGTACTTAAGTAGAAGTCTGTTATTGTGTGAGGACAGAAGTTTGTGGCATCTTTCTGCCAGACAGTGATAACTGATAGACATCACCATGATTTACACCATTGTTGGGTTTTTTGTTATTTTTAGTGATTGTCTGTTAATCATAGTGTTATTCCTGAAATTTGTTGTTTCTTCAGCTTGCCCCACAGTATTATTACATCAGTGTAATAAAAACACAACTGAAACTGGAGCTCTGTATCCACCACGTAATTAGTAGTATTTTTTCTTACTTATTTGTTTCTTCCCCCTACTTCTTTGTTTAATGTTTTCTTTATTTTGTTTTGCTTTTGTTTTTCATTTTTGACAATGTATGTTTCTAATATCCAAAGTCACATTTTAATTTAGTTTAATTTAGTTGTAAATTAAATTGAGAGCAAAATCAGGGCAAATATATGGATTTTTGTTACTAAAAAAGCATGAAATAATAGAGTAAAAATAGTTAAAGAACAAGTTCAAAGGTGCATTTTGTTATTTTTTTGCCAGCATGTGTTTCTGAGGTCTGGAAAAATATACATAGCAAATGTGAACCACTTTGTGTTTTTTCTAATTCTCTTTCTGTCTTTAGCTCCTTCACTCTGTTCACCTTTTCTGATTAGTCTGTCTGTGATACACTGAGTTGGTCTTTAGCTGTCCTCACTGTATGTAAAAACCTATGTGTGCACATGTGTGTGTGTCAGATGACCTATTGAAATCATTGCGGTGCAGTGTGCCTGTTACCACAGCAACACAGGCTTCTCCATCTCGCTGTCTTTTTTTCTCCCTCTCTCTCTCTGTCTCCCCTCCCCTTTCATTTCCCCTCCACACTAGAGCGTGGTCATGTGACTGCACTGACGTCAAGCCTGAGAGGCAGGCAGGCAGGCAGGCAAGCAGAGGAACGAATTAGTTTGTGGGCTTTTAACAAACCTCCTCCTCAGACTAGGAGTCTCTGGGAGTCTGTCAGTCACCGTTAGTTCTGTCTCAGTCGCTCAGTCCGTCCTCTCTCTCCCCCGCTGTTCTTTCCCCCTCTCTCTTGCTCTCATCTTTGTTTCTTTCTGTTGCTCTTCCTTATTCTCGCCTGTTGCTTCTTCTTCTGCTGCTGCTGCTTCCACAAACTTAGTCTAGAGAGAAAGTGCTAGGTGATGGACTGCTGAACAGCTTGTACATTGCTACAAAGTGAGGTAAGCTTCCTGTGTTTTCTCTTTGTTGTGTGTATTGTGTGCTTTAGCAGCGAGTGGTTGCTTCCAGAGGGGTGTGCAGCAACTTGCAGCTAGATAAAGAAGAACTCTACGTTCACGAGTTTGAGTCACATACTTGTGTGGGAGGGAAGTTGTCTTTTAGATGAAATCCCTGACTGAATGTGACTCTGTGCATGCCATTAGCCTTTAATCGCTTAAACTTTGGAGTCAGGAATGTAGCAAGATGGTTGAAGGTTATCCCTGATCAGGGTGGGATCTGGAAGACTAGTTTCTTTCTTCTTCAGCAAACACAGCCAGATCTATTTCACTCCCTGCAGGAAATGAATGCATGATATAAGAGGGAGAGAGAAAAGCAGAGTATAGTCATTAAAGGGACTAAGTGTCTTATATATTGTGTAGCTGGAAGTGATGGGCAGCTCCACATGGCTTTTCTTCCCAAAGCGTTGCTAATGTTAGAGGCAGTAGTGTGGGCTGGAGCTGCTGGCTCTGTCTGCCAGAGAATAAGGGGGGGGCTGCGCAGAGCAGCTGCCACCTGCCCCCCTTAGTGGGGATGGGAAAGCCTCAGAGGTATGCACACTGAATAAATGTAACTCTGTTAGTCTCAAGGTCAGCTGTAATATTTTGATGTCCTGATGAAATTCAATAATGGGGGAGATAAGCATTTTTTAAAGGGGTTTCATTTTTTTCATGAAATGTTTTTACAAGTGTCTAGCTTGAGAACCCCCCACAGTTCACCCCCCATCACACATTCACCCTGGCCTCCCTGCATGCCTCAGACAAAAGCATGCCAGCTCACATTTAGCCCAAACAGGGTGGAAAGAAAGGGAAATGTGCATAACAAGTGGTCTAGATCTCCCTACAACACTTTCTCCTCCTTCTCTCCCTACTTATTTAGAACTCATCTGCCGATACTTTCCCTCCCCAGAAGTTTCTTCCTCCTCCAACTTAATGAAGTGGAGACAAGCCAGATGCATGTAACAGGTCTTTGTCACTGTCTGAATTATCTTAGTTGTAGGTATGTACTGACTCCATCCAATTAAATGCTCAGCGGTATGCAGGAGATTAAGACAATAATTAGCATTTGCTGCTGCTGATTAGATTGGATTTACGGTTCGGTTTTTGGAGAAAGGTTGTTATGACATAATGCCTTACATGGTCCATTTGAATACAAGTGTTTTTTTTAAATTGGTGAATAGCATTGGCTTTGGTAAAGAGCAGGGAAATATAGTGTAGACTTGAATGCGTTTAGATAGATCTGCAGGCTAAAAGTAATATGAATTTTGACTCACAATAATAATAATTTGTGAAAGCTACACAAAGTGTAAATTAGTCTTTCTTCTGTGTATATTGTCTGGTTAAAGTTCCAAATGTCCCATAAGCCTGAAAGTACATCGATCACAAGTGTCTTCCTGTTGTGAAGCTGCATGAATAACACAAGAGGCCATTTTGAGTTAACTGTCTTCATGTCTGTCTAACAAAATAACACTTCTGTGCAGAGTACTGTTATCTAACTTTTGTGTGAATGTGTATTAAATGTGTGTTTTAAGCTGGATATGTTGGCAACATTTACCCCAAAGGCAGAGACACTTATCTTTATCTGACATCCTGCAGCAGTGTGTGTGTGTGAGTACGTGTGTGTACGTGTGTGTGAGTGTATGCGTGTGGGATTGTGGGTGCATGCATGCAGGAGCTGGCCAAATACAGTACAACAAAATGAGTACAGTTGTTTCACATCGTTATCTTGCATGCTAAGAGCTTAGCACTGATATTTATTTGATACTTCAAGCTGACTCTTTTATTTCACACTAACTGCTCAACATACATACACACTTACTCACACTATCCATCCATCCATCCATTTTCTATACCGCTTATCCATCAGGGCGGGGCTGGCTACAGCCGAGAGGCACGGTACATCCTGGACTGGTCACCAACTGGTCAATCGCAGGGCTGACACACAAACACACATGCACACACTCACACCTAGGGGCAACGTAGAGTAGCCAATTAACCTAATGTGGATGTTTTTGGTATTGTGGGAGGAAGCCGGAGTACCCAGAGAAAACCCTCGCAGGCACAGGCCCAGACCAGGATTCGAACGTGGAACCCTCCTGCTGTGAGGCGACAGTGCTAACTGCACCACCGTGCCGCGCCTTACTCACACTAGAACAGAGATAATGGGATGACTGTAGGGGGAGACGGTTACATGTTGTTTGATGATTTTGATCTTTGGCTTTCATTAACACAGAACACACACACCGTGTCAGGTCAGGCTTTTTCTCTCTGGGGACGACCTTATTTCTGGGGTCATTTCTGGCTAAAGGTGGTGTCACATCTTATCTGGTATGTATATATATGCTGTGTGTATCTGCACATGTGCTTGTTTTGTACCACTGTATTACGGGCTGAGAATGATACTGTACTGAACTCATTAATGCCCTCACAAAAAGCCCTCAAGGCCACAAAACTTTAAATTCTAATTTTTAGCTGTGTCTAATTGTTCAGAAAAAAAAAATCTTGTCTCAAAGTCCAGTAGAATTATCAACAGGAGACAGGATTCTGAGCAGCAAAGACTTTAATGTTGACAATAAAGGAGAGCAGTTTACAACGCACGTTAAGTACACATGAAGGGCTCTGAATAAAATGGCTTGAGGCTTCACCTTATATACCTTAGGGTCTGGACCTTTCCACGCCTGTTGTCCATCCCTTTACCATCTTTATTTTAACACCATTTAGTCATCTTTTTGCCCTAGGTCAGTTGGGGATTTTCAACAGGCTTCATTTTGATTTATCTTGCACCTGCTTGTCTATTCCTTGGCTGATTCAGAGGTTTTTCCACTTTTTTTTATTTTTTTTCTTCTTAAGTACAGTTTACACCAATATTTCTCTCCCCCTGGCCTGCTTCCAGTTTTAGCCTAAGTTACTGCTGGCCTCAGACACCATTATTTACAGGCCTCTTTGTATAATATTTTTTAAAAATAATTGTTTTATGCAACCTTACAATAAGATGTTCTTTCCAGGCTTATGATGATTATAATGAGGTTACATAGACAGTGTTTTACTACCATAGACAGTGTTTCACTATCATAAACAGTTCACAACTACATAGTCTTTACCTTTCATAACTTACAGGCACTTAAGCAGCTCCACCTTTTTAATACAACTGTATCTTGCTTTTCTTCCAATCATAATCAGAACATAACATGACTACTTCATGCTATCATATGACATTGCATACTACAACTTTAGCTCATCACAACTTACTTAGAAATTATACTACACAGTCTCCTCTTCTCTCCACATAAACACTTTTCTTTTTTAATGTGGAAAGAGTTTTTTTTTTTTTACTGTTTTTATATACACAAAGACAGACAAAACAGAGGGAAATGAAAGAGGAACAGTAACAGCTGTGATTGTAATAAAATTCTTATGTGCAAATTTAAAATGTGCATACTGGATGGAAGGGGTGAGGTTGTATTAATCATTAGAAAAATTGGCATACATTGGAAACCATGACAAATCCGCCATTGTTATTCCCCCAAGTCAAATGCATTCAGGACTGCTATTAAAAATGATGATTAGCTGCATCTAATGCTTTAACGGTTAAGATGGAACAAAACTTATTTCCTTCCCTCTCTTTCTCCTGTCTGACGTTATTGTCACCACTGTATAAGGATAAAATGTCAAAGAAAGATCTGGATTGTCATCATACTAATTCACAGATGTAGTGTACAATGAAAATCTTGCATGCTGGTCTCACCATCATAGTACAACATACATGACATACAGTACATACAACACAGCTACAGGACAGCAGTAAACAACTGTAGGACTATGTGAGTTTGACAGCTCTAGGATCAGCTGTAGATCCTCCCACCTGATGAGAGGATGACTGAGGTATTAGGGTCACTGATGGTGCTGTGGGCTATACTCCTTTTGGTTGGGCCGTCTTGACCTTCAGATGCGGCAGGTTAAGTTTGCTCTCCACCGGACATCAGCAGAAGGTGGTGAGAATCTTGGGATGTAGGTTGACCTTCCATAACCTCCTGGTGAAATATCGGTGCTGATGTACTTTTTGATGAGGTAAATGCGTGGCGGTGTCATGAGAGGTCTGCAGTGGACTCCTGCTAACTCCCCAGGTGGTTTATTGCTGAACTGCTAGGAGTGCAGTGTGCATCAGTACTGTCCCAACCTGAGAAAATCTCATGAAATGACAGTTATCCACTTTTAGCAATTAAAGTGTGTAAAATTCTGGTGAAGCATTTTCTGCATTGCTACTGCACCAAGAATTTTAGGCTATTTGAAAATAAACAACAGCAGAGAGTACAGTATTACAGGAATAAATTAGTGATTAATTCCAAGGCTGCCACTGTTTTAAGTTATTCCCATCAGAGCTCTGCACACAGATCATCTGCACCCCCCCGGGTATAATTACGTGTTTATAAGTATACAGTACGCATCTGTGTGGTTGGGATTTGGTGACTTGGCTTAACTTGCATGCATAACACAGTGTGCATCCATTCTATGCATATAAATGCAGTTTGCCTGTCTTCCAGGTGAGTGTAAATGTCTAAATTGATTTTAAAATAGTTACACGACAGAAACATCCTAATGTTTTTCCACAACAGAGCCCACACATACAGAGACAGTTGTATTTCTATCTGCATTTGTGCCCACATCCGAAACCTGGACAAAATAGTTTAACTCTGCTGCACACAAACTCAACTGAACTGTGTGAACCAGGGTTCTATAACATCCTGTTTTGTACTTAAGGGAGTCTCATGTAACACTAGTGGAAACTAACTTGAAGGGAGTTTATGTAATTGTTGATTTATGACCAGAGCCAGAAATGGAGACAGAAACTGAGAGGAATGGAAAGAAAGAGATGTAAGAGAAGTAAGAAAGACACTCAGAGACACTTGGGGAGGCAGTTAGATGTTTTTCTCTTCTGGTTTCTTCTCACTATTTCAGGTGTTAAATAATGCCTTCTCTTAGTGGGGTGGAACTTTTTGAAAGCCAGTGGACTGTATCAGTGAGTGCAGGGCCTTGTCTTTGATGTATTTGAGTGTTACTATTTTAGAGAAAGAGATTGGTTCTGTTTGTTTAAGATGTCCAACAGCCCATTAATTCAAGAGAAAGAAACTGCAAATGCACCTGATCATTTAAATGTTCCACAGCACCATGAGTGGTCAAAAACACTGCAGATTGTTTAATGGAGTTATTTATGATGTAATTTAATAATTATATTAATTTAATGTAATTAATTAATTTAATTTGAACTGGAAAAGGTTTTTAAAACCTTGTCTAATAAACGTTCACTCAGTGAAGCACCCATTCACGACGGAGTTCTTGTTCTCACTGGGGGAATTGGATGTCAGTTAGGTAAACCTGACACACTGGCTTTGAAAACTTCTGTGCAGTTTTGCGTTGACATAGATTCAAGAACAGTGTTCCTTCTCTCCAATCTCAAAATGTGTTTGCGTGGTGTAAGCTCCCAACTTTACTGAGGGAGGAGGTGTTGAAGCACAGATTTGATGATGTGTTGAAATGTTGGTCACTGTAGTTACTGTGCTTAGGCGGTTGCACTTTATCTGCACTCACCATGAAGGTCAGAACAAAGAGAAGCAGGCAACTGCTACTTAGAGTTACACTTCTCTGTGTCGGTTAGAGTTTATAGTTACTCACTGACTGTCATGACACCACTACACTATATGGATGTGTCATGCAATCATTAGACAATGTTTCATTTTTATTACAAATAAGGATCAAGTGCAAGTTTATTTTCCATTTCTTGTCTGTCTTCAACCTGCACCATGTCATCCTCATTCGCAACAAAGACAACCAACGGTGGAAAGAGAGTGAACCACAGAGCAATTTGAGCTGACCACTTGCAGTCTCCACACTGTCCTCACTACAATTAGGTCCACATGTATTAAGTATAAGTTTTTTGTCATTTGACCTCTGTACATCACCGCATTGAATTTGAAATGGAACACTCAAGGTGTGAGCGAAATTAAGACTTTCGGTTTTAATTCAGGGGGTTTGACAAAAGTGTGGCATTAACCATTTAGGAATTACAGCCATTTTTATGCACCCACCCCCATTTTTAGTGGTTCATAAATGATGGGACAAACCAACATAACTACAAATACAATGATTGTTTCAATACTTGGATGAAGATCCTTTGCAGTCTGGAACCCATGGACATGACCAAATACGTTTCCTCCTTTGAGATTTTTGGCCAGGCCTTCACTGCAGCTGACTTCAAGTGTTGCTCATTTGTCATTCTTTCTTCCTTCAGTCTTGTTTTCAGTAAGTGAAAAGCATGCTCTGTGGGGTTGAGATCAGGTGACTGACTTGGCCAGTGAAGAATATCCCATTTCTTTGCCCTGAGAAAGTATTGTGTTGCCTTTGCTGTATGTTTTGGGTCACTATCCATCTGCAATGTGGAGCGGCCTCAGTTTTCATCATCCAGCAGAATCTGAGCAGAGTATAGCCTTGTACACTTCGGAATTCATGCTGGTACTTTTATCAGCAGCAAGGTCATCAATAAACACCAGTGACCCTGTTCCACTGTTCCATTCACTAATCCGTAAACTCACAATAATCCCATCGTGAGTTTGTTTTAATGAGCATGTAGAGGAAAAGAAGCACTTTGCAAATGCGCTGCATTTCTGGTTGTAATTTCACCTAATTATATGTGAAATAAATGGGAATTATTTTCACAACGCTGCATTGCTAATGTACTATCCTCCAGCATCAGTGATGGGCTGTGGGCTGGAGCTCCTGAGTGATTGTTTGAAGAGGAAAAAAAATACATTAAGAAATTTGACATCAGCACTAAACATTGAACAAGTTCACGGGACTGACAAACTGCAGGGTTCTGTGGCGTTAGCCTCCAGCCAGGATCTTGGAAAAGGAGTTTCTTCACAGTTTGGATTTATGCAGAGCGTGTTGAGAAACGCAAGAGGGTTTTGGAAATGGTGTTTCGGCCTTTTATGTTGGGATGTATTTGACTTGGAAATGAGTATATGAGTTGCTTAGGCATAAGGCACTAGATGTGAGAGAACAGAAATGTAAATAAATTAAACAAGTATATCCCAGAGCAGCACAATATAAGTAGATTCTCTCCCCATCCCCTGTGAAAATATTCATCCCTGTGACTCACAAGTTGAAATAGAACTTGCAGAGAGACATATTAATGGTGGTTTCAAGGGACAGCTGGTCAGCCATTTTCTTGTTATTCTCCAATAGGCTTCATTATTAAGGAGGTCATAGGTCACTCAACTGAAATGCAGCCCTGCTGGGCCTCAGAATGCAGGGTTTTTGAGAGTCAAAAGGGTCCCACATAGGATCACATTTTAACGGATAACCTTGGTCTATATGTTCCCATGCATTGGTTCAGGGGAACTATGGGAAACAGATGTTTTATTTTTAGCTACAGAGAAGAATTCACACACACGCTAGACACAAGATACAAAAGAAGTTCTTTTTACGTGAGCTGTCGCTTTCCAGAGTATCCTTGGGTTACTTCACACTGCAGCGAGGGAACTCCCTTGTTTCAGTTTCTCTATGCCGCACATTATTGCTCACAGTTTGTTCATCTTAAGAGCATCATTAAAAGTGTACATAACAATGTAAGTGAAAACCATGTGTTTCTATTGGTGTATTTGCATAATTCTTTTAAAAGGGTTTGGTCATGCAGGTTTTTTTTGTTTGCTCTGTAAATTAAATATTTCCTTATTTCTCTCTGTTTGCAACTTTTTGTGACCAGTTACTGCCACAAATACATTTTGTGTGATTTTTATGTTTTTCTCACACTATGAAGCACTGAGCCAAATTGAACTGCTGCTGTATCTTTTTTGTTACAGCACCAATAAAAATGCAGCCAGGTCCAGGCACCTTTAAATTATAGTTCACTTGCTTGGCATAATGTTGTCGGATATTTAGAGTTAGATGGATGACCGATGTAATCAATAGTCCACAAATGTGAAGACAAATGCTCTCTCTTTCCAGCAAAACAGAACAACAGCAATATGATACAACTTTCATTTGCTGATCTGCTGTTTTTGTTGTTTCTTAGTGAGCGAGAAAGGATGACATCACTAAACCATCTAAAGACATTTCAGCCATGTGTTTTGCATAATGTGTTTTGGGAATGAGAACACATCACCACACTTATCTAAATGTTTCAATGGAAGCAAAAAGACAGAAGAGTAATTTCTTCTGATGAATGATGAAATGTGTTTTGGAAGAAATTTTGATTTAATTAAAAAGAATCTGTTCACATTATTTTGAACTTATCTGCTTTTCTATCTTTCACATGGAGCACAGAAGCAGCTCTCAGCCAATATGGGAGCCACTGAATTATTCACAATATAGCATGTGATTTATTTCCCAAAGAGAGTCTTGCAAATGACAGTGTGGCAGCTAGGAGGTGATGGATCTCAGATACACAGCTACTCAGAATTCCTTGGTGCCTGCAGAGATCTTTGGAAGGCAGGATGCATTCCTTACTGGGGTATGTAAGACAAAATGAGAAAAGTGCTATCACCGAATTGTCACTTAAAAATCACTTGAATGCAATATCTGCTTTTGCTGGGAGTTGTCAGGAATGAAGATCACGGAGAGGAGATACTGAAGCAGAGTTTTTCCTTGTTATGTGCAAGCTTGCATGTTGTTGTGGCAGCTGCTGACAACATAGATACAGACACTGTAAGCCCACACAGATTACTGTTTCACTGATGTTGGTTTTGAATATCTTCTTTTGCTCAGATATGGCAAATGCTGTGTTAGTAATTTCCTCCATTGTTTATCTGATGCGTTCATTCTCCATGATTCGTTATCTACACAGTAACTTAGACTTCCTCAGTCTCTAGTCATTCTTCAGTGCATATTAACTGTGACTTCTGTATGGAAAGAGAGATTTTGACTAATAACAGCATTAGTAGCCTGTTCTGCCCGTACATCCATGACTTTATGCTTACATGTTAGTGTATATGCATCATAAATTAAGTTGCAATTACAATTCAGAAAACATTTATTGCTGCAGTAACAAATCCAGCCAAAATATCTGGCAAATCAAGGCACTTCACATCTATTGTATATCATCAATACATAATGTAACAATGTCTTAATTTCCAGAAACATAAAGCATCCACCCAACACTGACCACAGTTGTAGTTAATGATTGCAAACACATCGACCTTGTATGGCAGTTTATTATTACTCCGTTCCACACTATTGAATAATGTGTGAGTCTGTCATTTGCTCAAGCGGTAACCTTATATAGTTTGATGGTAACTTTGCCCTTAGCTCTCAATGAAGGACAGTCTGTGTGTGCGTGTGCGCGTGCATTATATCGTAACACTGGAAATAATAGTGACTGATGATAAATAACTCTATCAAGATGCTGTCAGTAGAATATTCCCATCAGAATATCAGTGTGACAATATGTGAAATACCAGTGGTATCAAAATAACAGTACAGTAAACTCACTGAGTTTACTCAACATGGTCTGGTCCACTACCCAAGTTTAGATCACCAGTGAATCCTGATAAAAACTATGTTGTAACATGCTGTAATCTGCAGATATGTGAGATTATGGTACGTGATTTGTGTGACGCAATATGGACCAGATCTGCTCCCGTTTGGGTCAGTTCTTGTTGATAGTCAACAAGTAAAACCATTTACTGTGTGATCTGTAGGGTTTACATAAAGCCAAACGCTGGACCAGTATACCAGATTTTACCACTAGGTGTTGAAGTTGAGTTCCGTTGAGCCCATAAAGGGGAATGTAGTAGAATGTAGTATTCCATCCAGATAGCTGTGACACATGGTGTTGTATTTCTCTCAGCAACCTTCTTCCAATGTTTAATGGCAAATAATAAATAGATTAAGACTTCAGCTTGGTGCAACTTGAGGAAAACATGGCAGCAGCTACATTTCTACCATATATAAGAATCTCACATGTCAGCCACATGTTCTCTTGTTAAGAAATGAAGGCCTCTGTCCACTGAATTACTAGAGGACTTTTAACTCAAGGTAGGTATAGGAAATGTTGATTTGTATTGCAGTGTATTGCAATAACTAGGCAGTTGTAGATTCTTTCTTTACTTGGTACAAATGAAATGCAAATGAAAGTGCCTACTGCTCTAAATATGCAGTAATTTTAATGCTCCTAAATAATTTTCTCTCTGACCCTCACTGTGTTGTAACTTCCGTTCTATTTTCCGCGACGTTATATCCTGTTTCCATATCTTCTTTTGACCACAGGAAGCAGAGTGAGCTTTGTTGCATCCCAAGGGGCATTTTTCAGTCAGAACCATCTCCAGACTCTCTCAGCCTCTGTCCAAATCAAATTTTCACTTTCCTTTTTTTCTTTTTTCATACTCTCTCCTTTTACTCCCTCTCTTGTAATGCATACACTGTTAGACACGATATGCCCTTTTTCTTTAACAACCATACATTCTCCAGCTGGTCTTATAGTTGCTCTGCAAACATCTTTTATTAGTCATATTTCAGCTTTGGCACATTTTATAGCCATCCACTTCATCTTTCACAATGGAAACTTGTATCTAGCAGGTGTTATTGAGTGGGAGGCAGTTATTATTTTTCTTTCTCTTTTTTTTTAATCATCGGTTTTATGGAAAATTCACTTTGAACGATCAAAGCAGTTGGTGTATTAAACATTTAAAGCTGCAGTGGTTAAAATATTATGTAGTAGTTAGATAGATAGATAGATAGATAGATAGATCACCTCTTATAGCTACGTATTAGCAGCAGTCAGACTACAGTCTCTTTATACTAAAGCTAGTGAAGCTAGGAGACTAGATCAGGGGAACCATAACAACAGACAAACCACAATAGCAGACAGAAAGACATCTATTCTGTTTCCCCCCGGTGGAACCCAGGAGCAAGTCATCCAACCAATTAACCAGGTCCAGTGATCCAGTGCCAGACAGACAGAGAACTCCCACCAGGGCACGCAGACAGGGAGCCAAACAAATTAGACATGACCTCAGAGTACAAGGCAGGGGTCTTTTTCTGCTGGACAAAGAGGAAGTGAAGAGAAAGAAAGATTCCACACAGGCATGCAACCAGACCTGATTCTCATAACAGTTCACCAAACTAGTCAAATTTGACTCAGATGAGAAGTTGCTTAATCCACTCTTATTCAGAATCTTTGTATATTTATATATCTAATGCTTTTAAGCAAGAAAGAATAAAAGACGTTAAACACTCCTTATTTAATTCCTTTTACATGTCTACAGAGTCTACAGTCGCCACAGATGTTTGCACAGTGACTACAGATAGAAGCGAATATCCCTTAAGTCGATTTTGAAATCAAGTGTGTCATGTTGTGCTTCTCTCTGATTGAATCAATAGGCACAATGTGTGGTTGCCTCCTCCTCTTCTCCTATCAGGTCTGTTACCATAGCAACCTAATGAAGCCTAAGGAGCCCGTTTAAAAGTATTAGGGCTGAAAAAATTGACTGTGGGCAGCTTCAGGCTAACCAGCTAGCAGAACAGATCAATTCGACAGGACTTCAAATGCAGTTTGTTGGCTGTCTCAGCTTTAGTTTTGATTTGATAGGAAACAGTTTGCTTAAATGTGGTTAGCTATATTACTAAAGAAAATGGAAGAATCAAGGAGTCTGATCCTAGAAAAGTTGGCTTTAGTCCAAGTAGCACAAACTCATCTGCCCCACACTTGGGTCATTCTCTGTCCAGCTACTGCCTGGCTGTCTGCCAGGGGCTCTCTCTGTTTTTTCCCACTTCACCTCTCAGTGCCAGAGCATTGTTGGGAGTTTTGGGGAGAGGTTTCCCCATTTGGAGGCCTCTTTGGAAGGCACATTGTAGACTGGGTTTAGCTTAATATTAAGATGGAAAAGATCTAAAACAAGAAGATTGGTTAATTAGTCTAGTTAAACAGAAAATTCTTAAAGGGCTTGTATTGTCCTAGTGTGTCTCTTAGGGCACAGCAGGATGTAGGCAGACACAGTCATCATCCATTCATCAGCATTTCCTTTCTTATTTTAATCTCTCTTACTGAATGTGTCTTTGTGTCCTGCTCTGTCTCACCTCGCCACTCCCATCTCTGTTGTTCCTGCTATCGATTGTTCTGGAGGCTCAAGCTGTTGCACTGCATTAAGAAAAACCAAATGTGCAGATGTTTCTAAATTACAACAAAAGCTACTTCCCTTCCCTTTTCCTGTAAACTCTCTCTGTCTTTACTTTCAAAATTACTCTCCACAAACCCAATTTATGTCTTTATGATTGCACTTTACAGTCCCTTTGTGTAGTTAGTACTCGTATTATTTGGGGGTTTCATCCCAAACCATTTTGATATGCCATTGCAAATTTAGATTTGCAGAATCATTTGCAGTTAGTTGAGGGATGAACCAAATAAAGTAAATGTTAATTACTGTTTAATAAGTACCGTATATATGCATGTATTTACTGTCAACATCTGAGGCAAAACTAGAAATTGCAAAGTACTACAGAAAAGGTGATGAAGTACTGCATTCATACCCAGTTTAAAACCTTGTACAGTAAATCACAATTAGTTTGCCATTGACTTGCTTCATTTATAAGCAAAATCATTACACACACCAGTACTTTTTAATACTGATTCAACAGACTCTACTGCAACATACTATTTTATGATTTGTTGGTGTGTGTGTGTGTGTGTGTGATAGCTAAAGTAAAACAGAGAAAGGAATCTCTGCCAGTTTGAGCCAACCTGAGGGCTCTCTGGATCCTGCAAAGATATGTTAGCATGGTAGGATACATGGGGTTAAGTCCTTGTGTACAGACACCATAGGACACACAAATTTCTACATGCTGCTTTGCTGTGCTCCAGTGTTACTCCAGAGAGAGAGGAACTGTTGGGAACATCTTTCATTATTGCTGAATGTCACAAAGGGTGAGCAGGGAGAACATTATCACTACCAGTGGAGTATTTAGTTATTAAAACGTATGCGTATGAATGAGCTCTGATTAAATACAGCAAAGGGGCTGAATCTTACAAGAGATTTACAGCACAAAGATGAATCCACCAGAGGATCGCTTTGGTCCACTCATCAAGTCAGGCAACTTTATTGACTAGAAGTTGCCTTCAAATGGTGTGCGTGGGGGAAAATTAGTTGCAGTTTATTTCACATAATGGAAGCAAATATTTTATTAGACTGAGATATAGATATATCCGTATGACTTCTGTTTTTTCAAGAACTGTAAGTAAGCTGCGTTTCTCAGCCAGATTTTAAAGCACCTGGTCTTTTGACATATTTGGTCTAAAAAGTAGCTAAAGATATCAGTTGTCCATATAGAGTGATGTAACTTTGAAAAGACAGAGTTGTATATAAAGGTTTTCCTTTTTTTTTAGTGGAACATAAAGATGCAAAGGATTGTGCAATAGTATTATTCAATATGTGATTGCCTGGATAGTTTTATCACTTATGACAAACAGGTAAATGTTAGAATGTCATAGATTAATATACATTTATATTCTGTTTATTGTGAGATGTATTTTTAGAGATAGTATTTGTCAAAAAATAAGACCACATTTCCCATAAACCTTGTAGCCTGCTCTCACAAACAGATTTTGCTACTTGTTTCATTGATGTGGAAGAGTTTTCTCTTCCTGTTTTGTACTTTAAATCTCTTTGCTTGTGGATATTCAGTCACATCCACATTTAACAAGATTTTCCACTTAATCAGCAGGCACACACTGTGGTCTAGTTCAGTTGTGGTTAATATACTAATGACTGTAATTTATCGAGGTGAAAAGAATGAAGGATGCATGCAGAGTAGACTGCTGTATTGGTGATCACAGTTAGCTTCATGATACCCACCTCACGTACCTGCACCCACACAACCGCCTATACACCTACACACACCAACATGCACACATCTCGCAGTCACTGACTCTGTGTATTTGATTGTGAGTAGCGCGTGTACCCATGCGTATGTGTATGCAGTGCACTCAACCAGACAGCTCATCAATGGCTGTGGGATTTGGCTGAATGTTACTATGGTAACTGCAGTGAAATTGCTTCATATGAGAGTCAGTTGTTCGTGTGTAGGATGAAATAAAAAAGGGGGATGAAGAATATGAAAACAAGGTACAGGAAAGGTGAAAAAGAAGGAGTTTATGAATGGGATTGTAGAAAGACAGAAAGATTTGCTGGGAAGTGGATCATGAAGAACAGCTGAAGAGTGTAAAGATGGTGAAGAGGAAATTTATTGAAGCAAATAAAAATCAAGGTGTATAAATTGAAATGTTAAAATGAAGATATATTCACAGTACCGTTTGCCTCTTCCTGTTTTCATCTCGCGCCATGTCTCCTGTGCCTTTCTCACTCGTTCAGTCTCCTTACCGCTCTGTGCGTGAGAGCTGCTTTATAAATGCGTTCATACAGTATTAACATAATCAGGGTCTTCAAAGCCTTTCATCGTGGAGATGCTTTGTGTTTTACATAGAAATTGTTTCATCCACAGATGAAGTGGCCGGAAAATATCCACAGCTTAACTGGTGAGTGTGTGTGTGAAGTGGTCAGGCTGTTATAATCTAAATGTGAATCTGAGACGTGGAACCAGCTCTGCCCAGGTTCTCTTTGAATCTGACTCACCTCCTGTCCACACGCTCGATTTGAATGATAATCCATTTGGTTGGAGTGATTTGAGGCAGAGTCCAAATGGTTGTGCAGGTGGCTCAAAGAGAGCAAATGGGAATGGGTACATATCAGGAGCAATGGAAGCTTCATCCTCCTTAAAACACTGTTTTCTACAAAATGACAGCCACTCACATTTGGCTTTGACAAAGTGTTTCATTTCTGAATTACAGCTGAAATTTGAGATGACACAAAAAACTGGTGTGGGATTATGAACACGATAGTCTCACAAATGAGTAAATAATTCTTAGCCCATTAAGATAAATGAGGCGCAGACAGTGGATGATATATCATAACTACTCCTACAGATTGTCAGAGAGGAGCCTCTGTTGCCTCAGTGCTACGGACTTTCCCTTGTCTTACCATTTATCTAATAGATTGAGCCCTTCAGGTGTCTTGATTTACTCTTTTGCAGCACTTCCTGTGCACACTCACATCACAGTAAGGGCTTTTCAGATTCACTGCCATGTCTTTTACTATCATGTGTCTCTGTGGATGGTCATGTCGGTCACTCAGTCCATCACTTTGGTCCAGACTGAAGTGTCTCAGTAAGTGTTGGATAGATAACCATGAAATTTTGAACAGAAAGTCACGATGCCCAGGGGCTGACTGACTTTCCCCCCATCATACGGCAGATGTTTTCCGATATTTTCAGTTTTGACTGACAGCTGTTGGATGAATTGCCATGATATTAAGTGCTAATAAGCTCATGCCATCATGCTAACATGCTAAACAAAGATGGTGAACGTGGTAAACAACGCATGTTAGCATGCTGATGAATTTAACTCAAAGAACCAATGTAGCAGAAACTTAACTCTGCTTGAATCCACCCTCACCATGCGATTAGCCTGACTGTAGACTCTTATGCTGCATTCCAAATCTCATACTTTTTACTTTTAATATGTACTGCACAAAGTACTTACAAAGTATGTACTGTTGCATGCAGCTTGCATATAATTGGGCTGGGCTGTACTACTTCAGCATAACATTGTACCTTGAATGTTGACCCTCTTACTCATACGTCCTTCGCAGTTGTATACTCATATATTAATATATTAATTATACACATAAGTCACAAGGTATCTAGGCCTAGTACTTAAACTTGAATGAGCTGACATCTGTCTGTTCTCTCTCAGCAGCTCAGTTGATGTGTCACTGCGCAGAGGATTGTGGGTCAGATCAGCCCGAAAAATCTGTTGGCTTGCACTGGCCCTGTTACATTTTATTTTGTTCTTACTTTTTGTTGTTTGTTTGTTTTTCACCTTCATTTATTCACAGATTCACACCTGAAAGCCACTTGGTACAACCACAGTGTGATCTGAGCAGCTCCCCTGGAGCAATTGCAGTTAAGGGTCTTGCTCAAGGACACTTTGTTGGTGTTCAGGAGGGGGCAGCAAGTGCTACCTTTCACTTTCTCCGCCCACATTTACCCTGCTGGTCAGGGATGGACACCTCTGTAAATGGAAATTTACATTTTTTTCACTCCACTGTGTACTCCAAATCAATTCACCTTGATCTACTGAATATTTTTAAAGTAAAGCGGTTGCAGGAGGTTGACATTGGCAGGTTTCAATCTGTTAGATAAATGGTAAGAACAGGATAAGAATGTCAGTATCTACTCCTACACAGGAACTAACAAATGTGGACAAAAGTGTCTGTATGTGTTCAAAGTAGCTCTGTGAAGATTCCAGAACGTGAGCAGAGACTGTCATATTGCCTGTTTTTTGGAAAATTGCAAAAATGTTTAAGTGTACCACCCCCAGCCCAACTGTGAGAAAGCAGCTTTCCAACACTATCTGACATTCTGAACAGCATACATGCAGCAGCATCGAGAGGCGCAGAAACGTTTTCTGTCATTCACCAGTGCCTACTCATTTTAATGTCAACTGCTGTCAATCTCAAATATACAGTACAGTACATACACAAGCTCTTGTTCTCTTTTCAACACACGCACACACACACACACATGCACAGACATATCTTAATACTTCTGTCCATGATTCTGCCTTCCCTTGACTACATTTATCTCCTTACATCTAACTCTAACAGAAAACAAACCAAATCTGATTTAAATCTGAAATTGAAACTAAAAACTAATCATGAAATAGTTTCTTTAAATTTCATTCAAAAGGTTTAATAATCAGAATGATTCTAGCATGAATAGAGGTACCGACACACAAACATACACATATATACAGACAAGCAGCTTAAAAAAAAAAAACAACTTCATCACACAAGTGGGTAGCCAACAGCATCCACAGTTGGCTGAACACGTCATCTGGAACATCAGAGTGGTTTCATCACTCTGTGTGTGTGTGTGTGTTTGTGCAAATCTTTATGTACAGACTGGAAATAGAGTATATAATAGCAGGTGACAGGGCACAGTTGGTCAGTAATTAAGCCTGTGTGTGTGTGTGTGTGAGCAGTGGACAGGGTCATGGCTGTGGATTCCATTAGTGAAGAGCCTGGCGACAGACTGAAGTGTAATCGGTGTGAGGGTCAGTTGCTGTAGCAGCACCTTAAACATCCTTCGGTGCAGTAATTGGCGTCTTCTCCACTAAACCCTCAGTTGTGCAATTTCATCTGTCATTATAGGACAGAGTGCCATAAAAACATCATGACACTACTAGTGTCAAAAACAAACTGATCCAAATGTTGGGGATGTTTGGTTTTCTTGTTCTCTTTCAATTCCAGTTTTAAAAGCCTGGCTCTCCCTCATTAAGTGAAGGCCTTACTTTTTTTCCTTCATTTGTTTTTGTCATTTGTTTGCGTCCTGTCCAGATATCAGAGCTATCATGTCTATCAAAGAGAGGTAGGAGCTGGTCTGTAGCATTTACTACCTGGCTGGTTATTTTGTTGTGTTTTAGAGCACGTCCGAAGCTTGAGGTTTTTCATCAGGCTCTGAGAGTAGAGAGTTCAGCACTCTGATAAGTTATCACTTCTCAAATATCTTTGCTTACATTGTGAAATTTCTACTCAGTGGTATCCTTGGTTGAACCTTGAGTGCAGGAGGTCTGTTTTTTCAGCATCTGCCATGAGTTAACTTGATCTTGGTAGATCGAAAGTCCAGTGAGTTCTCACTCTTTGTTCTCTTTTCTTTCAGAAAAAAAACACAATTGTAGTATTCAACTAAACGCTGTAGATGAATTGCTCCCAAGGATGTGAAAAAGAAACTACGTTTCTGTCATATTATATGGTTTTCAAGGATATCACCAGGTGGTTTAGAGTACACAAGTGACTCATTTCCTGAGGCCAAGGCAAGGCTAACGGGGTATTGCACGGTTGAGTTGATACTGGACATTAATACATACAACCTAGATACATACAAGAATTTAGTCATTTCAAATATTTTTGATTTTTACAATTTAATGTTGCTTGCATAAGAGCTTACAATAGCAGGAATTGTCATAATAATATCTATGGAGACCCAAAGTGGCCAATATTAATTAGATAAATAAGACAAAAGACAACCATACATAAATGGTAATGGTAATAAATGCAGACAATATATGTACTATAATTATGACATTTAAAATTTTCTTTTTAGTTTTTTTTTTTTCTTTTTTCAGATGATCATCTTTCCCAGTTAGTGATTCGCTGATAAGCAACAACAAATAAAAAAACAGGATTTGCTCAGTTTGTCTTGATCAACAAAGACTGTGAAAAGTGCCCATTTGAAATAAAAACTGCAGGAAATATAAACAGTTATTGTATTATTCTTTATATATGGGCGATTGAACACTTTTGGTCTCCATAAATATCAGGCTTTCCTTGTTATTTCAACAATCATAGATGTGAAAAGAAGATATAAAATTAGATTAGATTAAAATACTATGAGAGTATATTATGAGTCTATCATAAACAAACTATACTCAAACAACTGAATGTAGTAAATTCACAATTTAACATTTATTTATCAAGATACTTTATGGATGTAAAGTCCTGGTTGCCAGTAGCATAGCAGCTAGCAAATAGTCACTTTTATGAGCACCAGAGCTTTTATTGTCAGAAAGTAATATAATGTACCTTTGTTCTGGCTCAGATGAAGACTCATCACCATTGCTATTTTGAGTAAATTTTATATTTCTCACTTTATATGATGGTGATGAAACGATGAAATCAACTGCATTGCTCATACACTGCTCATAAAAGTCTACTTCACAAACACTGCACACCAGTTTCAGAAAGAAATATAAGAAGTAGTTTTGTGTGTGTGTGTGTGTGTGTGTGTGCATGCGCGCCTTCATGTGCATGTGTAGAGAGAGAGGTTTTATAGACTAATTAAACCCATGTTGGGCATATGGCGCTATGTGTACTCAGAGTACACAGTGCTGTTTTCCATGGAAAGTTCCAGTAATTTGAAATAAAGGGAGTGGTTTCACTTCTGATAAATGTAAAGTCTTCCAAGAAGGCTTGCTTACATTTCTGGTTCATACTTCAGTAAAGACATTTGAGGGCACAACAGCTGTGTCCTTGGTTTCATCTGTTGGTTATGTTGCTAATTTATACACAGAATTCAGGTGTCAAAACCAACACCCCGCAGTGTAGCCAATTACTGCGTAGGGTGCATTGGCCGACAGTTATAGATATAAAATAGAATACTTTTATTGTCATTGTAGGCACAGCAAACAACGAAATTGGGAGAGCAGCTCGATAAGGTGCTTAGGAGCAAACAAAAACACAGGCCATAAAAAGAAATAATAACAAAAATGCAGAAAATATACCCTGAGTGTAATAAATAATTAGCAGTCAGTATTGCACGTTAGCAATTAATATTGAACACCAAAGTTTAAAGTGTGAGAAAAAAAGTAACATAGTGGCATCTAACTCAGAGTTAGTGTAAATTGTTATTAATGGTTCAAATGACCTTTGGAAAGAAACTGTCTCCGAGTCTGGAGGTGCTTGCTCTGGCTGATCTGCAGCAACTGCCAGAGGGAAACCATACAAACAAATGGCGACCTGGGTGAGAGGAGTCTTTAATGATGTTTTTAGCTTGACTGAGGTAGCATGAGGAAGCAATGTCTTCCAGAGTTGGTAGCAGGCTGCCAGTGATTTTCTCTGCTGGTCTCAGCACTCTTTGCAGAACTTTTTTGTCCACACTGATACCACACTGATATGCAGTAGGTCAGGATGGACTCGATAGCAGTTATCAGCAGCCTCCTTTCTATATTGTTCCTCCTGAGCACTCTCAGGAAGTGGAGTCCCTGATGTGCCCTCTTCATGATGGCAGCCGTATAAATCGACCAGGAGAGGTCCTCAGATAATTGGACCCTGAGGTATTTGGAGGAACACACCCGCTCTACACATTCCCCATTTATTCAGAGTGGAGCTGGGTCTGAGTCTCTTCCTCAAATCCAGAATCAGTTCTCTGGTCTTTGTGGTATTCAGAGACGGATTATTCTGCACACCACAGTGACAATCTGTGTACCTCATCTCTGTACACTGACTCGTCTCCTCCTGAGATGAGACTGACAACAGTTGTGTCGTCCACAAATTTTATGATGATTTTTTAATGAGTGGGCAGGTGTACAGTCATGTGAGTAAAGAAGCAGACTCAGTACACAGCCTTGAGGAGCTCCAGTGCTCAGTGTGATGGAAGCAGATGTGTGCAGGCCAAGTTTAACATGCGTGGAGCAGTTTGTCAGAAAGTCCTTGATCCAGATGCAAATGTTGGGGAGGAGTCCCAAATGCAGTAGTTTGCTGATTGAAGCGTCTGGGGTGATCATATTAAAGGCAGAGCTGAGGTCAATGATGAGCATCCTCAGATCTGCTGGTGTTCCAGGCAGCAGTGCAGTGTCAGTAGCTGTGGCGATGGTATCTATCTATCTTCTATCCACCACATGATGACAATAAAGAATGCAACCAGCCTGTAGCTGTTGAGATCTGGAATGATGGTGACTGTCTTTAAACAGGAAGGCATGATGGCTTGTGACGGGGAGGTGTTGAGGATGCTGGTAAGGACTCTGGCAAGCTGATTAGGACAAATCTGGAGTACTTTGCCTGGCACTCCCATCAGGTCCAGCAGTCTTTCTTGGATTCACTGATTGCAGCACACATCTCACATTCGGTTCTTGCAGCATGAGTGTTGGAGACAGGTGGGGGCAGTGATATTTGAGCAGGACTGATAACCTCAAAACGGGCAAAGAAGTTGTTTAGCTCCTCCGCCAGTGAGGTTTCAGCTTTCGTAGTGCTGTTGCTGTTGCCTTTGCAGTTGGTTATGCGTTGTATCCTTTGCCACATCCACCATGGGCTGTCAGCTCTAGCTAACGTGAAACATGTAATTCCAGTGAGAATTGGCAGCTGTTAAAGCTTC
This sequence comes from Scatophagus argus, assembly GCF_020382885.2. NCBI lineage: Eukaryota > Metazoa > Chordata > Actinopteri > Scatophagidae > Scatophagus > Scatophagus argus. Next base: position 4,367,094 of record NC_058501.1, read on the forward strand.
CAATATTGCAATATATTGAATGTAAACTCCTGTATCGGGATGTATATCGTATCACCAGATTCTTGCCAGTACACAGCCCCATCAGGTAATACTGCTATTGTAGGTCCATACATTTTATACATATGTGATGAGCACCCGTTCCTTCTTTTCATCTCTCTCTTTCAGCAGGAACCTAAGAAATCGGTACAATTGTACTTGAAATTGTTTATCCCATCTTAAACCCAAACTTTCTCACCTCTCTCTCTTTCCCAGCTGTGAGCAGAGTGATTGACAGGACCAGCAGACATGGGGAAGCAGAACAGCAAGCTTCGTCCTGAGGTGATGCAGGACCTCCTGGAGAGCACTGACTTCACTGAGCATGAGATCCAGGAGTGGTACAAGGGGTTCCTGAGAGACTGCCCCAGTGGGAACCTCTCCATGGAGGAGTTTAAGAAGATATACGGAAACTTCTTCCCCTATGGAGACGCTTCAAAGTTTGCCGAGCATGTCTTTCGCACATTTGATGCAAACGGTGACGGGACAATAGACTTCCGGGAGTTTATCATTGCACTAAGTGTGACATCACGTGGCAAGCTGGAGCAGAAGCTGAAATGGGCCTTCAGTATGTATGACCTAGATGGAAATGGGTACATCAGTAAAGCTGAGATGCTGGAGATTGTTCAGGTGAGTGTGTATGGAGGTAAATGAACATGTCATGTTTGGTGTGTCTTGGTATACAAATATAACATGTTGAATAGTGTGTGGATAACAAAATACAGAAAAATGAAAAAACAAGACAGAATATTATACTAACAGGAAGCACGTTTCTCTCAAATTGTAGCCTCGAGTGTTGTCTGTGACTGAGGCAGTCAGCTTTGAAATAATATCCCACAGGTGACACATAGACACTAACTTTAACATAAGCCAGGGATTGTTACACACTGATATGTTAACAGTACTGTCACTGTATCCATAACACACACTTTATGAGACTGGGAAAAACAGTACTGGCATTTTAAAAACAGCAGAAGTCATAGAGTTCTGCCCCATGGAGACGGGAAGGGTTTACAGACGTGGAGCTGAATGTGCCTCCATCTAAGGATTATTGAGAGATACATCCTTTAGGACCTCACTTACTGCCCACATTGAAATGTCAGTACTTAAAAGATGCATTTAGGTATTAAGATAAATTGGAAACATTCTTTGTCCTGCCAATAAAAGCCATTTTGGAAACAGCAGGCAACTCATTAGTTTTACTCCTTAAATGTGACTTTCAGTCTTATCTAGAAGGGAAAAAGGATTGATTTTCCATGTGCTCTGCAGCTTTTTACTAATGGAACTGAAGCATTGTTTAATTCATGTCTGCGGAAAGCCTTCTGTATATTGTATGCTCCTCCATTAGAATATTTTAGATGTAGGCTTGTAGTCTGTATTAGGTCTGTACTATCATCTTTATGTGTGGTTGTTTCATCTAGTACAGCATTAGCATATTTTTTAAAGCTTGTTTGGTTTCTTTTATAGCTGCAGGAAACACCCTAATCCTGGAAGGATGAGGAAGGACATTTATATTAAATCCCTGACACGTTAAAAGCCAAGCATGCTAACCTGTTGTTATTCATTAAGGTAATGAAGGTAAATGTCAATGCTCAGCAGGCTACGTGGGCTTTCAGACATTTTTAGCAACGTATTATTTTTCTGTACAGAAAAAAAGAAAATGAAACAAGACATTGAGAAAACCACTTTGAAATGAGAGGAAATAGTTTATTTCATGATTTTTCTGTGTCTGTGTGGAAAGATCAACAATTGTACTTTAGGTTTAGAATAAGAAGAACCTCTTTCTGGGCTGTGCAACAGGGCGCAACTCACCTTTATAAAAGAATACAACACGGGAAAAGAGGCATTTCCTGCACCAGAGCTTGCCGTGTAAACAGACTATTAGAACTGCACACACATAAACTACATGTCAGTGGGTGTATGTAAGTCTTCTCCCCTCACTTTTCTTACTTCCTCCAGGTTTACGTAACAGCAGCTGGTTAGTCCCACTTCAGTTTCACTTGGTTTAAGTCTTATTTATTTTAGAGACACTTCTTTCTCTGCGATGTACAGTACAGTCTCTGACTTAATCTTACCACTCTTATTTCAAATTCTGACACCCAGGAGTTGTTGACATCTGTGAGTCAGTTGGTGCCAGTGAAAATGCATCTGGAATCCCACTGATGGTACATGGTAGTTATAGTTAGTACTGTGCACTTCACTGCAGAGCTTTGATTAAAAAGAGGAGGCGTAACAAACTGACAATGGATTAAAACAAACATGGAGTAAGATGAGCAGTAAGCAGGCAAAACACAAACAGGTGAATAACAAAGTTCTAACACAACAGCTGAATACAACAGAATAAAATGTTTTTTTAACATGTATAAACAAATAGGTTGGCTGCATTCCCATTACATCCCATCGGTTGCTGTCACGCCAATGGTAGTTAATTCTCAAATACTGAATTCATCTTCTTCAGTGCCACATATCACCGTCCTTCAGAATTAACGCATCCCATTAGAAATCTGAAGATGCGGCTGGGAAATAGCCCGCTAGCCTGCTAATTCTTGCCACATTTGTGGTCCAATAAACAGTAAATTCAATAACGTCAGTGCTCCATTTCCCTGTTTCCCGAGCTACTGTAGCCGTGTGACCTGTGTGAGTGTGGTTTCCATGGGAACACAGCCATCAGGGCTTTACGGAAGTGGGCGTGGTTTCATCTAAAGTAGGTGGGAAAAATGATATAAAGCGCTCGGACACAAAGTATAGTTTATAGTTTGCAGTTACTTTTTACCGTATTTGTAAAATCTGACATGCGCTACAAACAACTGTTGCTTATCTTTGCAGGTTAGACATGTACTTAAGACTGTGGCCCTCACAATGTACTGTGTTTTTATGCAGACAGCTGATGCATATTTGGACAGCAGCTGCTGTATACCAGTGCTGCCAGGTATATCTGTATAAATACAGTGTATATTTGTATAATGGTTAATTAGTACATTTAGTACCCCTGTCTGCATTTTTTAAAAGATACATTTATGCATTTAAACACTAATAACCTTCAGTCCTTATTTATCCAAAAACTAAAAAGTCCCATAGCATGTTTTCTTTTTCATGGTCTTAATGTGATGAGTGAATTTTTTAACGAAATTGTTAACCAAAAAAAGCTCTCCAGAAAACAGAAATGAAAATGGCCTTTTTTCATATTCTGAGACTGGATCATTTACAAGTGTTGGATATGGGATTGGCAGTGTGGAAGACAGTGTTGCTTTAGCCCTGGATTAAATGTCTTAAATGTCTTTCTAAAATGTCATCTGCAGAGATCTCAGTGTTGTCAAATGAGCCATCAATTATTATTATTTTATAAAGGAAATTTAATGGAAAAGTCAGCTTAAATGACACTATACCTATTTCCTCATATTTGAATTTTTATATTTTTAGTTCCTGATGACCCCAACTATAACTCTGTGAAATTTGGAATTATTACAAAAAAAATTTGCAAGAAAAACAACTTCTATTTCAATTTTTGCATTTTTAAACGAAACCCAAATAACTGCTCGTTTTTAGATGAACAGTAACCATTTCTGAAAAGAAATTCTTATGACCAAAAGATATACTGAACCAGCCTGTATATCATTAAACATTTGTTTGGAAATATGTGTCTAGAAGAGTCCTAAAGCCATTGCACTGTTGGAAGATTAAAAAAATCATTAATTAAGGTATCCACATCTTTGTGGCTGTGCATGAAACAGGCTGTTCTGGAGACATCCAAGAGTTTGGTTCTGCCAGCGAGTTGATCTGAGCAATTGGAAACACAACTAAACATGACCAGTAAAATTATGGAGGGTGCTTCTGCCTTTGCAATCCGCATGTATCACAAACACTGTGGTTCATTCATGTTTATTTTTAACATTCATTTATTTTTCAGCTTTTGCTGAAAAGTCCAGCAACAGCTCTATAATTACAAGTAAGATGGGCTCCAAATTTGATTAGAGATCATTTCTGGTGATGAGCAGCTTTTGGTACTTTGTTGTTTCAGTACTGCAGCCTCATATTTTGAAATTTGCTTGGAAACATAGAACCGATAAAAATGAAGAAGGCTGTGCCCTTGGAGCAGCTGTCCAACGTAAAAGTCTCCATGTGACATACATCATGTGATTGATTAGATAATGACGGACAGACATCCGATCTCAAACAGGACTACAACATCATCGGATCTAATTCAGTCTCTGATGACTAATCTATTTGTAATGTATTAATATTAGTATTTCTAACGCAACAGCAAATGTCATCAGAAATACATCATATCTAACTATAGTTTAGCTGTCATTGCTAATTCTAAATGTGTGTATAGCACTGCCAAAGTCACTGTGTCTGCCTTTATCTTCTGTTAACGTTGCAGATCGGAACATTTGCACAATGTTTTTAATGTATTTTGTCTCATGGCCTGCTTTGTTTTGTACTCTTCAACATTGTATTGTGTGTAGATTGGATTTATGACTTTCTGCTCTTCCCTGTTAAATTTCATCTGTGTCTTACCCCGTATTAGCTGATATTTAGAATTTGGGCCTCTCTAAGCACCTGAATCAAAGATGGTACCGATACAATAGCTATAGGATCGAGCTTAATCAAGCCTATGGCTGTTTCATTTACAAGGTAGTCTCAGCCAATCTTAGGAAATATGAAGCTATAAAGCCTCACATGTGCCCACATATCATCGCCTTGAGGTTAAATTAGCCTCCCCACCTCAAGACCACAGTGATTCAGACCTCTGGCTTCCTCTCCATCTTGACGACAAAAACCCCCTGCCCACTTTCCATTAAAAGGTGATCCTGTTCCCATGGACGAAAGAATAGAAAGCAGTGACTCAGACACTCATGTCTGACTGTCTGCAGGGCTCATCACTTAACGAATAAGAGGACAAGAGTGTTAAAAAGTTCATAGTTTCCTTAGCTGCCATAATGAGACAAGGAGTGTGAGTGTGAGGGTGTTTCTATTAGCAAATGTGTTTGTGTATGTGGCAGTTGTATTAGTTTGCTCGTAGGGCTCTGTAATGTTGTCCGCTTCCACCATGCTTTAAAAGGCTGTATGGTGATTTAACTCAAATTTGATCGAAGCTTTTGAAATGTAACAGCAGGATCTCTCTGTTTTTCTCAGTGCCGTTGCTCATTTATGAAGAGCAGTTTTGGAGAGAGCCAAGGGCTATCTAAATTTCTCTCACATTTATTAACACACACAGTATTCATCTATCTTCATGTCTGTCTTTGGCTCTCTCTCCCTCTCTGCATTTCTGACTGTTTGACTCCCCTTGTTCAAAGCCACCCACCTCTGCAGAGAGAAAGCAGGCTTAACAGAAAAGTTTTCAGGTAGCGCTGACTTCTGCAAGTAACTGCTGAAGTTAAAATGATGCCTGAGTTCTTTGAGTAAAGTCTGCAGCTTAGTGTGATCACAGTGTTTTCAGTGGTATCAGAGGGCAGATTGTCAGGTGGAATTCATTAAGCTAAATCCATCTATTTTCCGCCTCGGATCTGGGTAGGAGTCGTGATGGTGGCAAGCTAAGCAAAGGAGCCCAGACATCCTTCTACCAAGCTCCTCACCCTGAAGGCAGCATAATGTTCACAAGCTTCGCAACTGTTACTGATGTAGCCCTGGTTTAGTTTAGGTTGAGGTAAGTGAGCACCAAGCGTTGAATGAATTTTGCTCTTCCACATCTTTTACCTGTATGCTAATTTGACCACAGTGTGAGCATTGCAGTGTCATAGCTACTGTGCTCCAAGTTACTGACATTTAATGCGAGCAAAAACTAGTAAGTTTGTCAGCTACTCCCAGGCTTCCCAGCTAAATATGGAAACACTGATTAATGCTACATGTTTTCAAGACATTTGGTAAAGATCTTCAAGATCTTCGGTCTGAAATTGCTCATCAGTGGAATATACAGCTACATCTTTGCTCATTCCTGTTGGTTGACAGCCATAATCTGTTCATCCTATTTAACTCAAAGCACTGTTGGTACAGTCTCAAGGAGCTCTAAGCAAAGCTGTAGACTTTTGAGGCAAGTTGATAGCTCTCGGCCATGAAGGTTCACATGGCGTATCGACGATCTGACCATGCAGACTGCTTGCAACATTTCCATGCATTTTGTAGGTGCTACAAGCTTGCAGACTACACTGTTTCATGGCTGTGTACATGTCCCGTATTTCCCATCCTTTAAGCAGTCGCACAAGCTTTTCTTTGTTTGACTTTTACTTATTGTTTAGCCAAACGCAACAAACAAAGGAACTCTTCCTCTTCCTCTGTGAAGTCACCATCTTTTTTTCTGGTTTGCATGTTTGGAGCACATCTGCACATGCACAACCGCCATTATGGTATGTATAGCGGCTTGTGCAAATCTGCCTTGGCATTCCTTGGGAACTTTGGTATTATTTATGCTTGTGTCTATGCAGCCTTTGTTGTTGTTTATTAGAGTGTCACAATATTTTTAATCATGATGACAATTTAAGATGTTTTTCTTTCCTTTTTCACCACACCAGTATTATTGTGGTCAGCACTTGAAACTGTTTCAGCTGATTCCTACCACAATGGGTTCCATGTTTTCTATTCACACTTGCCTCCATTTTCCTGCAGTGACTGTGAGCTGCGGCTCACTGCAGATAGCTAATGGTCTCTCCTGCAGAGATTGTGTAAATGCTGGTGATGCTCATAATTAGCCTTGCTGTGGGAGTAATTGAATGAGAAGGTTCGCAGCCAGCCTGGCTCATCATCTTCAGATGATAAAATACACAGGGAGAAAGATAAAGCTGCCTCATCCATTCATCAATATCATCAGTTGATACCTAACCTCTACTCACCTTTTATTCATACTGCTTATTAAGTGAGATTGAACAGAATAGGGGACGAGATGAATCGATCACTGCTCAGGCGGATTAAGTCTCCGTGGGAAACGTATTCATCTTTGTTGTGAGGGTGACGCAAGATGCTGTGTTCTGTGTGTGTGTGTGTGTTCTGTGTGTGCGCGCAGCGTGTGCGTGCGTGCATGCTTACCACTGCAGGACGACTCAGCTGGTACAGATAAGTCTCAACAAGTGGACAAATCCTCTCACTGTGTCCGTGTCTGTTTCTTTTATTTTTATTGTGTCTGACAATCTGTATTATCTGATGAGAAGTAATAACACTTCTGGGATCATATTTTCCTTCTACCCTGATTCATAAGTGGCCAGGTAATAGTTCACAGCAGTGGCTTGGTAGCTTTTTCCCTCTCTCTATCCTCGCTTAACTGTGGCTCAGTCTGTTTCCAGCTCCACAGGAAGCAATGTTGTGTTCTTGTGTGGAAACTCCCTGCTGAAAAGGTATGAAAGAAGCATCTTTTGTCCTCCTTTTGGCATTCAGCTTATGCAATGGATGCTGCATAGACCTCTGAGGCTTGGTGGAGTCTGTCTAAAGAGAATGTAGCTGGCAGAAAGTAAAAGTCCAGGTAGTTTTTATTGTTAAAATTGTGAAAGAAATAAGGACTAAGGAAATAAGTATGTAAATAAGTAAGAGATACAAAGACATGACCAACTAAGACAATGTTGTGATAGAGGGGAGGAAGCGATCAAACCTGATTAACTCTGGTTTTACATCTGGAGCAGACTTATGCCAGACTTATGATCTTCATTATTCACACAAGCAGCTACATTTAGAAACATATCCATTTTGCACCTTTTTACACCTACCATGGCAATACTGGAATTGATGTTCCTTACCGTGCTTTGTCCATACTATTTTTATCCATCGTATCGTGTGTGCTGACTGAATAACAAAAAAAGTACTTCTATGTTCTGTTTTACACACCATCCCAACTTTTTAGGGATCAGGTCTGTACAGATAAAGTTAATAGACAGAAGTAAAGTAATTTGTACTATAGCATGATTTGTGGTTGAAATATATGTGATCATGCATCACGTCTAATGACTAGTATACCACAATATACACAGGTGTGTAAGGTGTTGCCTTAGTACTTGTGTGACTGAGTCAAAATAAACTGCAGTGTGTGCAGTCATGCCACCCAGCATTGATGTGTTTTGAGTACTTTATGGACAATAATGGAAATGAAGCTCTGTGGCTCAGAGAAATAAGAAAATTCCTCTGACTGTCTTTGGCTCAACTGTGTTCATAGCACTGCGTGTAGTCAGAAATACTGAGAGCGCTATAAGCTCCAGATCGCTTCACTTATTGGTTGCTTGTAATTTTGGGATTTAGGCATTTAAGCTTATTCCACTGCAACGCTCTGGATTAGACCAACAGCTAAATCCCCAGCATGTAATATTGGCTAAATGTCCTAAACACTAGCAGCAGTTTGAAGGACTGCGATTAATGACAGACCCAGCTCCAAACTGAAATGAAGACTGATATTAACCGTGGAGGCTGCTTGCTCCTCAGCTCCACTGTGACCCAGCAGCTGAGTCGCCCTGTTACTGCGTAATAGGAAGCATACCCAGCACCTATTTAAAGCACCCGCTGCACTGTAATCACAATCAGCGCTCCTCTGTTCACATGTCAGCTCCCATTCCCCTCAAATCCGCCTCCTTATTAGAGACAGAGAGAGTGGGCTGTGATTTCACTGTTTACTGCCAGACAGCCTGCAATGCAACAGACAGCAAAAGAGGCACAACACTGATAAATAGTCTTTGAGTGATTGTGCATTTGTGCATACATTTGCCTCCAAACATACGTAAAGTGCAAAAACATACAGAAAATACAGAACGGTCGAGCAGTGCAGTGAGTTGACATGTTGGAGTAAATTCTCATCTGAAAAGGTGTATGCACTGTGAATATGAACGGCTTTGTGTTTGTCTTTGTGACACAGCAGAATAAATGTTAATTACATCAGTAAATTAAATATCACAGGAACATGTTACATAAGATCCTGTGTGTGGAAACTCCTGTGTGTTACCTGCATTGCTCTCTAGTGATATTTAACTCTCACTATGCAGCAATATGTGTTTTTTGTTAATTCTATCAAGGCACACAAAGTTATTAAATAAACACTTGTTGTATTTCTTAACAAGCCTGAATGGAGAGAAGCACTGCAGAAGATTTTCTAAACATTCATTTCAGGAGAGACTGGTAGAAGTACTGAAATATTCATGTTTCATATTAGTTACAGTGGGGAGTTCGTGGGATATGGAGTCCACTCCCATGAAAATTTGGTATTATATGTCTAAAAGATGTGCATTTGTACATAATTTTAGGCATTTTTTATTATGATATGTATTTTTAAAAAAGCGTGCAGATTGTATTTGTTCACATTACATACAAACATTAGCAGAAATGAATTTCAGAGAGCCTCACCAGTGAAGGATTGAAGTGATCCTTCACATTTTTGTGCTTGACAGCACTCTGTGCCATAAATAAATAAAACAACAGTGGTTAAACAATACGTATAGTGCTTATAGTATAAAGGCATTTAAACTGCAATTTGCTGATCCTCTCAAAGCCAGGATGAAGCCACCCATCAGTTGTAGGGTTTATCTTTATCTCATTAATACTGTTATTGGCCCAGTTTTCTGTCAGCATTTTTCATTATTGAAGAATTTGGTTTGAAAGATTACATATATAACAGTTAAGGCCCTGTGCACCTTAATGTTGGAATGGCAGGAAAAACTGTGACATTATTGTCTTTTAACTGCCCTTTTAGTGTATAGTTTGAAATTTTTCAATTTCTTACTCTTATTCTTGATTAATTGCTACTGCTACAAAACGATGGATGTCGTGTGTCATAGGGATTGTGTGACGACAGTATTATCTATTGAAAGTTTAATGCTTGTAAACTAAGCTAAAGAGCAACACCACTCCAAAAATTAATGAACAATTGATTATATCACCTCCCTCGTGTTCTTTTGTAGGCAATCTATAAGATGGTGTCCTCTGTCATGAAGATGCCTGAGGACGAGTCAACACCTGAGAAGAGGACAGAGAAGATCTTCAGGCAGATGGACACCAACAGAGATGGTAGGCTAATTTCACCTTCTGATTTAAGTTGGGGGATGGGGTTCACGTGAGTTTGGCATATGTTTTAACAGTAGACCCATGGTAAAGAAAAAACAGTAAACTGACCTCAGAACAGTTGCTGTGTCTACATTGCTAAAAAAAAAGCAAAAAGTAGAACCACAGGTATGTGAAGAGTTATGGTTCCAACGTGTAACTTGACCCACAAAGCCTTTTAAATGGCCTCTCTACCAAGATGCCAAACAAATTTAAACTGATTTAATTCTGATAGAGTTAGTGCATTTAGTGGTTGCTGTCAGTGCTGTTAGACACAGCAGCCATTTCAGTTGTGTGATTGCCACCTGGTTAGCTGTTGTCATTGTGATGTTTTCCACTACAGAGGCCCTTGCAGAGCCCCCCAGCTTAAAGCAGTTCATTGACAGCAGAATTCACACACTCGGAGGGCACATTCATAAAGCACATGCACTGAACGCAGGACATTCGTAAGCAAGATAGGAGCAACAAAGAGATGGACAGTGAGGAGCTAGTGACTAGTGCGGGTAAAGGGAGGAGAAGATGTAGCGAAAGAGGAGTGGGTTGGAAGTGAGAGGAGGAGGAAGGAAGAGGAGGTGGGAGGAAAGTGACAACAGAACAAAGACAGCAACACACAGTGAGAGGGAGTGCTCTGACCTGCACATGGAAAGCTGTTGTCTTTCTTTTGTTTCTTCTAATGACAATCTCAAGTAGTGGGCAACTCATAGGAAGGCAGCTCTAGTCTGTCAATTAGGAGGGTGGACAGGAGGAAGAAATGCTGACTCAACACTGCCACCTGTTGGTGAGAAGTGGAACATCACAATGATGCGCTGATTGAGGTTGTGAAGGCTCTAAAGTGAGAACATTCGCAAAGAATAACAGGACATTGACCCTGAAATGTGTGTTTTGTTGTCATCACACTAAAATTCTTTCAATACCCCTACTGGTTCGAACACAGTCACACGTCTCATGCTTGTAAATGGTAAAGAGGCCCAAGGTTATTTAAGGCTTTCTGCCTCTTAGTTCACCATTGATTTTGCTTTAACATTGACAGGTCCTAGCACTGTGTCCTGTACCTGTTGCTGATCAGTAGCTCAGGTCCATCACAGAGGAATTGTTGTCCCCACCTCAGCTGTTCAGTGGTTTCCCTAAACTGACTGTGACTCCTGTTATTAAAAAAATATTTAAACATGGTCCAGGGCAATGCACATTTCACTTAAAGCAGGACTGCACTACACTTTGAGCAAAACCACCTCAACAATCTGCTTCAATCGAATGCTTTCTGGTGTGTGTGAAGGGACTAAATGATCTTATGAAATTTTAGCAGTGGTGCTCATGCTGCTGCAGAATGAATACAGGGCAAAAAAGTGGTAGTGGTACTCATATTGCATCAAGAGTTTCCAAGGCAACGGCATAGAAGTTGACTCACATTTGGGAACAGTGCTGCACAGGTTTATATTCTTTCAGTAGGACTAGAAGTGAATGCCAACAAAGATTGGATAATTGTTGGATAATTTTGCTAAATAAATAAGTTTTATATTTTATATTTTTGCATTATTTGATTAAACCGAACCCTTGGATGACGCTCTGGTCACATTTTAGGTAACTTTTATACGTGCTACAGAAAATTCAGAAAGTTTCACAGGCTTTATAGCTACAGTGTGAATGTGAAAGTCATGTCTCTTCTATTTTTGTGCTAACGTCACTTGTGTTTTAGGCAAACTGTCTCTGGAGGAATTCATCAAAGGAGCGAAGAGCGACCCCTCCATCGTCCGCCTGTTGCAGTGCGACCCAAGCAGTGCTGGACAGTTCTAAACATGAGGCATCAACACAACCTGTAAGGCTCCCATTAACATGCAGGACATCTCACAGCGACAGCAGTTTCAGAAAGCTAGTAGGCCACTAGTAGGAAGGCTGAGGTTCAGCAACTTCAGGAACAAAGCTGTTTCTCTTGCAGTCAGTCGTGCCTCGCGGGCAGCGGAGATGCCTGCTGGAAGGGAGCTATTCAGAGGCTGTTTGCACTGTGCAGGATGTGGGATGGGTCATCCACAGTGTCACTGGTTTTGTGATTATTTGTAATTCATGGACTGATATTAGAGACCATGTAGGAGGTGGCCTGTTATTCTGGAGAAGTAGCTGAAGGTGTTGATGCTCTGAAGGAGCTTTTTCAAAGCCCCCACATGTAGGATTTGACCATTTTTGAAATACTGTGTTTGTGGGCACCTCTTCTTAAAAAAGTTGATTCTTGATTTTTCTGAGTTTTTAGGGTCTTGTGAAAACAAGATTTTCTGCCGTTGTGTGACGCCAAGAGTGAGCTGCAGCTATATCTGTACTGATGCTCACCAATGAATTGGCCTATCAGGTCCATATTATGTGACCCGTTACCCCGCACTCCCCTAAAGCCAAAACTTTTCCTCTAACCCAGTAGTATGTCATGCAGTGAGAATCACTATCCAACAGGCTTTTCAAGTTACAAACTCAGTCTATCAAATCTATTTCTAATATATATGCAAATGACAAGTTTGGATCTTTTGCACAACTCTCTCAACTATTGTATTTATTTGTAAAGTCTCACTTTTTTAGACCCCTTCAAAATAGAACATTTGTCCAGAAGAGTATTTCTTTTTTCCCAGACTTGTCAGAAAACAACACCACTGATCATATTCTCTCATTATCCCCATATTGCATATCTAATTCCAGTTCTCTTTATCACTCCTCACTCACTGCAAGCTGTTAGAAGACTTTCAACAACAATAGATCAGGTCAATTGGAGGTTTTGCATGACTTAGTACATACCTTTTGAACAACTCAAAATTGTTTTGAGAGCACGTTTGACCAAGGCAAGACTGGTTAAAGCTTTCCTGAATGCAGACCATTCATGGCCTCCCTGTAAAGACCGAGCAGCAGATCATGCACACATGTACATGCACAATTGAATGGGATTTGTTTTCATAGTTTTCAGAGGTTGTATTCTCAATCCTGGATGAAGGTTAATGTGGGTGTAGCATGAAAACTTCAAGGTTTACTGATAGCTTGGGGCCTCTGGCATCTAATCTACATGTTGATCTCCTCTCTGGAAAGATATTTGAGAAAGATAATGTTCCTGGGCAATCATGGGCTGAGTTTTTTTCCATTGTGTTAATTTTGACAATTTTAGGATAAAAGTTATACAGTTTTTACCAACTTTATAGTGGTTGTATAAGGCTACTATGGGCACTGTTGCAAAGGAATGATTGTTTTATGGTAATATTGGATCTTGTCATCAATGTAACAATATACCTTTATTTATCAGGGATTAAATTTCCTATTTTATCCATCGACTCAATAAATTCTCAAGAAATTTACCATATAGAGCTGTTTTTGCCCACGTATGGCACATGTTGAATGTCACTGAAACAGTTTATAAATTCAGCAGGTTAATTTTTAAATAATTTTTGTAGAGCAGCAAAAGTAAAACATAGTGGTGACTTCTTTTTTTGAATGATGTCGGACTTTGGTGATGTATTTTAGATGGATCCCTTCACAGACACGAGATGACTTTGCAGCACTTGTCCTGTTCTCTTTTATAACTGGAAATCATGAAATACTAATATGTGATGAAAATGGCCACCTGTTGCCACAACACTACTAATCTGACTGTTTCTTTCTCTCCTCGTAGTGCTTATTTGGGTGTCTCTAAATGCCCTTAACTCTCCACAAGGAGCAGAGTGATGATGAAGAATGACAAGCTGATGACGATGAAGAAGACAGGCCTTCAATATGCACTGAGGACTTCTAAGACAGGCACAGGAGCCAGATTCTCCAGTTTACCCCCTTGAGCTGTTTATCTAAACCCTCCAGTCCCCAGCTAAGACTCAACCTGAAGACATTTCCAAACCCTCATCAGGTCATCAAACCCCACTGATTGTAGTTGACCCGGATCCCTCAGTTCTCCTATAAGCATGCCAGAGTATAAAGAAGCTCTGCAGTAGGTTGTGTATATACAGTATAAACTGGAGTCTATCAGTGTCTTTCCTTGGCTCTCTGTGCTCTTTGAGGCTCCAGCTGGTGTGACACAGAGCTTCTGTCACTCTTATGTGTATCATAGACAGAGTGTGTGCATGAGACAACAAGAGAGAGGGGGAGAGGAAGAGAGGGAGGGGGGGACGTGATGGTGTTGAATAAGAGGACATACTGTAGGTGAGACTATTTAATCTGCAGATTGAGAGCACTTGTGAAGTTTGTCCTTCACTCAGAATGAGTACTGCTTTTAGTTTCCTCTTTTCTACTGTGTGAATGTGTACGTGTGTTTGTGTATTTTGCAAACTTGATAGACTTTGTTTCATATTGTGCTGGGACAAAATTACATGAACATGTAATGTTATGCTACCATGCATATGCGCCCTAATCCTTAGTTTGGTTTTGTGAAGTCTCACTGATGTACTGAAGGGTGAAACGCATCCCTTTATCCATCATCAGTTCCAGTGGTTTTTCATATCGATAAGAATTTGATGGAAAATTTTGGAGTGGCAGGTTACTGCACTCGGGATCAAGGAAAATAGAAAAGTAGTCTTTAAAGTATTTCAACACAGTGTAGATATATTCAAGTGTACCTAAATTTGTAAATTAGATTCTAATTGTCCACATTGCCCCATTCATAACAAATGTTGTGAAACAATAAAAAAGAAAGTTTGTTTATTTTAGCTGTTGCAGGATGTCAAGCATGCAAACAAGTTCCTCTTTTGACTTTTACTATGTGAAGAACAAAGATCTTCACATTCACTGTTAGATGTTTTTAAATGCCGCATGTTGAATCAGTCATTGAACAGTTGGGTACAGGGGTGCATAGACTAAATAACACATATGCATGTGACTTATGCGCATGTGTGTGTTCACATGTATGTTTATGGATATCAGTGGCTAATCGGCCAGTCACCCATGAGGGTCAGTGCTTGCTTCTCTATGTTAGTATTGTCAACGTTAGCGCTACCAGTAGTCAGTGTCATTGACAGCGAATGGACTGCCAAAGCTGACATATCTAATGGTTCATATGTATAACTTGATGGAGGGTAACAAAGAGGAGCTTCAAGGAAGACCACCATGCACAATAATCAATACACATGAAGACACATTCTTTAATGGGGATGCAGCATATTCAGCATCTGTTCCAGTTGAGCACAGTAATGAAGTCACCATTCGATTGTATCTGTAACAGCACCAAACATACACAAAGTGAACTGACCTCTTTAAAAACAGCCCTCAGTCTGAGCACATACTATGTAAATTCCATGTACAGAGTTGACTGCAATGTTTTACACTCATGATATATGATTCAGCTCAAGTGCTCGAGTCTCACTTATACAAACACTCCCCCTAAATTCAAGCCGAAGGATTCATTTGATATTATTTTTTAGTTTTAGACCTTTCTTCCGTATGTCTTTCCTTTACTTAGCTGTTGAAGAAAACAGAAAAAGCTTTTTTCACGTTGTTTTTCCACTGCATGGCATGGCTCAACTCGACTCTACTCATCTTTGGTACCAGGTACTTACTCTACAATGCTTTCTATTACAGACGGCATCCACCGCACCCTCTTCAGTTATTCAGCAATTAGGAAACAGCATACAGGAGCTTTACTTTGGTGTTGAGAAGTTCCAGCCTTTACTCACTGACAAACTGTAACCTACACTGTACAATTACTGCTATACTCTTAACCTTTTCCACACACACTGAAGGGAGCTAACTGCTTTTACTACTGAGGTTTTTGAAATAATGGCATTCTTGCAGTATCTGCACAGTCACACAAATAATCAATTAGTGGTCTGCACTGTTTTCAAAAAAGTACCAGGTACCAGGTACTATTCACCATGAAAATGAAACAGAGTGAGTTGAGCCCATGCGGCGGAAAAGACCAGGACCAGTATGACGCCCATATCTCCGAATGTAACTGAGCCCTCTCAAAGGCAATTTGAAGCTGTTTCAGTTATTGTGTTGTTTTCCAATTAGAAAAGCTTTGAATGTTTTACTAAGTAACTACTGTTTTTGTGAAAGGTAAAAGATGCAGACAAACAAACCACGAATCACAACTACTGCAATGACTCCGTCACAACGTGTTGCTTTTATCGTATTTTTATGTGTTTTTTTCTTTTCTTTTTTTTTAAAAAAAAAATGAGTCAGGTGTAACATTTCTGTTAAAACACAAAATAGCATCTTGTGGTCAAGTGCCAAATAAAAACAAAAACAGTATTGTATGAATTTATACTGTACAATTGTTGAACAAAATTGTTGTTGAACAAAATGTTTGTAATTGTTGCATTTTGTAGGTTTTGTATGGTATCCTGTATTTAGTGACTGCAGTTTTGGAAAACAGGATTCTGTTTTGTTTTTGTTTTTTTTGTTTTTTTGTTTTTTTTTTTGGTCAACATTAAAAGTCAAGAATTAAATTTACAATTTACTGTGTGCAAGCAATAATGTGGTGTCTGGTTAATTGTTTAATGTTGGAACAACATCTGTCATTTGTCTTACTGCTTCCATTGACCAAAACCATCCAGGCTGCTGTTCACTAGATTCTCAGAGCAGTTGTTCCTAGTTGTAAAGTCCAATGAAGGCTTACTAAAATGAAATCATTGTGAGGCTTCACACCAAGCTTCAGTCTGTTAACACAGCAGAATATCTTTTTGGAAAGCTGAGAATCGATAAAGCTCAGATTTTTTCATCTATCTTCATTACCTTTTTGCTATATGTTACCTCATATCCGATAGCGACAACATTTCCTATCCAAGAATCATATTGACATTATAATGTTCTGCAAAAACACTTTTCTGACTATTATTCAATACCATAAAGAAAGAATGCAACAATTCAGATACTGAATTGGTGACACTAAACTTGGGTATTCAAGTTTAGTGTATTCATTCATACATGTTCCCTGCAGGGTGAATTGTCTTGTTTTGTCTTATTTTCTTCCACTTTTTTAAGGCCGGGGTTGCAGGGGCAGCAGTCTCAGTAGGGAAGTCCAGACCATCCTCTCCCCAGCTACTTTCACCAGTTCATCAGTGGGGATACCAAGATGTTTCCAGGCCAGACAAGAGATATAATCCCTCCATCATGTCATGGGTCTGCCCTGGGCGTCTCTTTTCAGCTGGACATGCCCGAGACGCCCAGGAGGCATCCTGGCCAGATGCCCGAACCACTTCAATTGGCTCCCTTCGATGTGGAGGAGCAGCAGTCTGTTCTGAACCCTCACGTGGATGTCCAAGTCTTCACCCTATCTCTTATATCAGCAATCTTGCTGTTTCAGTCACCACCCACAGTTCGTGACTTGTATATTGAGTGCTTTGCCTTTCAGCTCAGCTCTCTCCTCACCTCAACAGACCAGTACAGCATCCTCATCACAGCAGACGCTGCCTCAATCTGCCTGTCAATATTCCACTCCATTTTACCCTCACTCGTGATTAAGACCCCAAGATACTTGACCTCTTCCAACTTGGGGCAGCAACTCTCCTCTGACCTGGAGTGGGCAATCAACCCTTTTCCAGCCGAGAACCATGGCCCCAGACTTAGAGGTGTTGATCCTCATCCCAGCTGCTTCACACTCAGCTGCAAACCACCCGTGTGCCAGCTGGAGATCACTGTTTGATGATGCCAGCAGGACTACATCATCCGCAAAAAGGTGGAAGATGGAATCCTAAGACCACTGAACCTGACACCCTCCACCATTTGGCTGCACCTAGAAATTCTGTCCATAAAGATTATGAACAGAACGAGTGACAAAGAGCAGCCCCGGTGGAGTCCAACCCTAACTGGGAACAAGTTTGACTTATTACTGGCAATGTGAACCAAGCTCTCTCCATGGTCTCACCAAACACCTGGCTTCCATGTACCCAACCACCTCCGAGATGCAGTCTAAGCTTTGCCTTAAGTGGGAGTGGAAGATCATCCCGACAGGGTGCTCCAATCACATGCCTCCAGGTCGCACTGTCATTGCCCATGTGAACTTTGATGTCCCCAGCAGAAGGATGGAGTCCTCAGTAGGGGCATTTTCCAGTACCCGTCACAAGGACTCCAAAAAGAGTTGGTGAGTTGATAGTACTGTATTATCCCACCAGAACCGTACATTCCTAAGCTGCAGGGTTACTTCTGGTTCCTAGAGTCTTCAAAAGTAGATTGAGAACCAGAGCCTTTAGTTAACAAGCTCCTCTACTGTGGAACCATCTTCCAGTTTAAACCAAAACGTTTAAGAGAAGACTTAAAACTTTCCTCTTTGATAAAGCTTATAGTTAGAGCTGGCCTCGACTAGCCCCTAGTTATGCTGCTATAGGCTTAGACTGCCGGGGGATCTCCCACGACGCACTGAGCTCTCTCTTCCTCTCCCCCTCTTTCTGCACACATTTATGCCTTCTAAAAGGCTGTTGTTTCTCGCCACTGTCACCAAGTGCTTGCTCGTGGGGGAATGTTGGGTTCTCTGTATTACAAAATTTAATTAAAAAGTTTGGTCTAGAAGTGTTCTAATAGGAAAGTGTCATGAGATACTTTTTGTTGTGAACTGGTGCTATATAAATAAACTGAATTTAAATGAATTTAAATTAAAGCACAGCTGTTATTTAACTTCCAGTAGGTTCTATAGTTCAGTTAGTGCGTTCTAAACTGGATACACTAAACATGTGTTTTTAAACTGCGACAGCTGTTCAGAGGCAAACTATCTGTAGTTTCATCAGACCAGTAAGATAATATTCAAAGATAGTATTCAAAATAAACCTTTTAGGCTTAGACATGGTGTTATTCTGAATTATCTACAATATTCACTGAGTATAGTCGGTGTTGACTTGACTGAAACTCTTTCTTATTTTTTTTTGTTCAAATAATATTGATGTTAATTTATGTTCATCACTTATGAACATTTCCAGGTCATCAAATACCAACATTTTGGCTAAGTGGATTGTTGAGCGTCAGTGAGATTCAACTGTAAGTAATAGTGGCTCATACAGCATCTGTATTTGACAGCCTGAGACTCAACAATCAATGTCCAGAGTGGTCCACAGCACCTTTAAATTGAGTGAATTCAACATCTGCACTGACTTGTGTTGATTGAGTTAAACAGTGGATAAAATAATAATTGATTTCATTATTTTTTTTACCTGATCTGATGTTAGGATGGAACAAGGAGACCAACACCACGTAAAAGTACTCCATGGTAAGAACTCATCCCGAAATCTCTGGTGTATAAACGTTTAACACACAGGCTTTAAAAAACAAGACATGTCTTTACAAAAGCTGCTTCAGAAAAACTGTGGATGCATAGATTTTCTATTTTCCTTTTATGAATGGTAATGTTGTAGGGCCTATGCTTCATCATTTGATCAATGAAGGGGGAGCTAGACTGAGAAACTTCATTGGATCTGGTGGAACTGGCAGACTTGACAGACCTGATGGACCTAATGGATGTGAAGAACCTGGCAGACCGGATGGCCCTGATGGACCAAATGGACCGGAAGACGTGGCCATCCCTGCTGCCCAAGTTGCTGAGATTAATATAGACTCCAACCATCATTTGCAGGAGGACCTCCTGTCTGGAGGAAATGGCTGATGAGAATGAGAAGAGAACAGCAACAAGAGACCCAGGAGAGAGATAGAAGAGTTTGAGTACATCAGCTCCTTGCGCAATGATGATGATGAAAATGCTGACATGAAAGTCAACCATCACTTCCTAGAGAATGAGGATAGTGATGAGGAAGAAGAGAGGAGCAGCAGCTCTTTCTGGCAATAGTTAACTGACAGTGAGTCTGACAGAGACCTCAATGCCCCTTCAAGATCAAGAATGTGACGCTGGTGGTGCAGAAGGTGCAGTGACAGAACTTTTACAAGAACTTTCATTTTAAGGCTTTGTATCACTGTGCTGCATTCTTCACCACAGACAAACTAACCACCAGCACACTCTTGGCACCTACTAGCTGATCATCCTGGAGTGGGGATCCCTCTTTGAGTAGGTCCTCCCAAGGTTTCTTCCTAACTGAGGCTTTTATTTATTTAGGGAGATTTTCCTTGCTCTCATTGAGGGTGTAAGGTTAGGGTGGGTGCACTTTAAACTTAATTTGTGAACTGGAATCCTGTAAGCTTCAAATATCATCACTGAAAACCGTCCATAATAGCATTATTTTAAGTCAGCATTTCAGGATTAGCAGGTGGCACGATGCTGCAGTAGCCAGAACTGTCACCTCGCAGCAAGAAAGTGTGGAGGTTGCATGTTCTCCCCGCGTCCGTGTGAATTTCCCTCGAGTGCTACAGCTTCCTCCCACAGTTCAGAGACACACATTAGAAGACACTGCACTGGACAGAGTATAAACAAAGGCAGCAGCAGCACTGATCACATTTGAAAAAAATGAAAATGAAAAAAACAAGCGAAAACTGTGATGATGACATTATTGTTTCATTTGTTTGGTAGCACTTCACAGACTCCATTCTTCAAGGGCATCCACTCATTTCAGCGGTCTTGCTGTAATACTGCACTTTCAGCTTCAGCATCTACATGTTATAGCACATTACAGTACACTCTCATTCGTGTTTTTCCGAAATGTTTTATATAGAACGATTTTATTCTGTTGGCATTGTGTGTCAGAAGAAAAACTATTCAGTCTTGTGTTATATTGATGAGATCTGTCATCAGCAGCTCATGCCAGCATTCAGACATCATTTCTCTGACGTAAGTGCGTTCTTATCTTACTAATCTACTGTACATCTATGCTGGCAGCACAAGGTATTTTCTGTAGGTAAAATTAATTTGTGTATGTGCTGAGGCTGGCATAAAGGACTGTTTTTTTTTTTTGAAAATTCAAACTCAAATTCAAAAATTGTAATTTTATAAATTTGACCACATGTAATCTGAGCTTTTTTACACAAAGTCAAACTTGCTGCACATTATATGTTGTGCATGCCATAGGTACACGCTATAAATATTAAGTAAATTATTAAATTAGATCAAATAACTCCCTATTGATCAAAATATCTGTGAAAACATTAAACTGACACATTCATTAAATGTTCTACTTACCATTTAAAATGGTGGAAATGGGTTTACATGTCATGAAAAAGATGTGGAAAGTTTTGATAATGATTTGCTAAAACTTATGTTATTAAACATTTAGTAAACCATTAATTATAAAGCTTTTATAAAAGGTGCCTTATTAGAAAGTGATACTGTCAAAATTTGCATAAAACTTTTTTACTTTTTAAACTTTTTAAAACTGCAAACAAACTGCTGCTAGAAGCAAAATAGCAGGGGACACAAACACCTCCATATAAAACTACATTTATTGACTTGATTTAAAAGGCTGGACATCATGGTGCTTGGCACAAATTAAAGATACAGAAGCAGGAAGTGAAACAGGTGTAAACATAGGCAGTGAGTAGGAACAGAACCAGTCAGATCTGATGGTTTGCATTGGCCTCAAAGGATTGTGTAAATGGATGGACTGGATGGGTATAACTATTGTCATAAATACTAAGGACTGCAGTGTCTTCAGTGAGAGGAAAAGCAATCAACACGAGCACACAGGAAGCAAAACAATTTAACAGCATCCTGGAGGCTTGCAGTCTTGTTCCATTGGGGTCATTATGGTTCCTCATGTAATTATAGAGGCTGAGACACCAGCATGTTACCACAACATGTTACTTCTGTTATTTCACTGGCCCCGATTGGAAACATTAGTATGTAATGAAAATATGATCAATGGAATCAAAAAAGATGGACAATCAAGAAAGATTAGATTTAACAAGCAGGAGACAATTATTTAAGACAAATACACTAATGTAAACTAATTACATACATACCAAACAATAAGCCGTTTCCTTGAACCGAGTGCTAACAAAAGATGTGGCATCGACTTGTGTTAAAGCGATAGCCTTTCAAACATCTGATGAAGTCATTTAAAAGTGTCCACCACAAGAGGGGTAACAGGAAGGATGGTGGAAGGCAAAGAGGAAGCAAACAGCTGACCCCGCTCCTCATCCAAGAGGCAAACTGTACTGTATCCTTCCATCTTCCTCCTGTGAAACCACAGCAAGCTGGCTCGGTGCTTTAAGGTGACCCGGATAAAATCCTCCCTTCTGTTGCACCAAGTGTTAAGTGAATTGCTATCAGCTAGTCAAGACTTGCATAGCTAGTTAGTCAGAAAATAGCAAACATTTTCCCAAGTTTTCAAAGTTAAGCCTGTGTTCCAAAGGCAAGAAATCCTCCTTCTGCAGGCTGTCTATTAAACAGGTAGTGCAGCAGGTGAGGTGCATCTGGATTATTTCAGTTAATGATCCATGGAGAACAAACTCTATGGAGACTCCTTGGGGAACACATTTTGGCGCTGTCATCTAATACTGCTAGCTGCATTCACAATTTCTATGCATGGCATGGCTAAAGCTTCTCCCACCAGCGATCACCTCCGTCTGACAGTGACTGATGAATACAGTGCTGGGGCTAGCAACCATCAGATCTCTGACAGGGTGACGCGCAATGTGTCTGCTGAGCTCTCCATAGCCAGAATGAAGGTGTCCTCATTGGAGTAATGCTGGATGATGTTGTCATCCATGTTTACCAGGACCCTAAGAAGGACAAAACACATCAACAGAGAAGGGTGCTCTGTTTAATGTAAGGTACAAAATCCTCCTTGTCTTAATCTGCATGTTTTTTAAGATGAGCTAGCAGTATGGCTCTATGGAAGGCATACACTATTTGCCAAGATATTTTGGACAAACATTCATGGTCCCCAGTGCTTGAATCCTATAGACTCTGGTGATCCTCTGACTTTTGGGTAATACCAGTAATACTTTATGGATATGGTATCAAGCTCTAGTGGCTTTGTGGGGGGGCTTACATTTATGGTTTTGGGCAAAGGGTCTTGATAACCTTTGGACAGACAGTCATTAAACTAAATAAATAGCCACGAGCCTCAACTGTACTTTGTAGCTAATGCAAAATTACAAATGTTAGCGTGCTAACAAGCCAAACCAAAATGGTGAACATGATAAACATTTTACCTGCTAAACATCAGTATGATGTAAGAACTTGACTCAAAGCACTACTCAGCCTCACACAGAGGGTAGTGTGGATGATGACTCTTAGTCTTGTTTCAGTATTTTCATTCACTCACCCTTTTTTGCTTTTTTGGTAAACTTTGGCCATCTTGTCAACAGGTACCGCATACTTCTCTGAGATCTGTGAAACACATTGAAGAAACAGCACATTTTCAACATGTTGAAGCACACTGAGGCCCTGTGTCATCATTATTTAAAAAGAATTATATTAGTAGGATGTCTCAGCATTTCAGGCAAAGGCAGGGAATACTCACTGCCTCCATCAGTGCTTTGAGGGTTGGGGTGTGCAGCATTAAGGCATCAAACACTTCATCACTCTCCTTCCTGACATACAGCAGAACTGATCAGGAATGAGATAGACATGTTGTAAAAATGTATCAGTTCAGTCAAATAATAAATAAGATGATGCAAAACAGGAAAAAAAAATCTGACTTACCTTTCCTCTCCAGCTCCACTTTGGACTTCTTGGCCTGGGGTGGACAGACATCCTCACCAGTAGCACATGACACCCTTTTCATCAGAACACTCCTGAAACAAACACGCACACACACAAATCCGCATTCATCATCATCATCATTTAAAGACAGTACTACTGGATCTCTGCTTTGAATGTCCCCTCTTTTATTACACTGACCTGCAACACATGTGAGTTTAGACCAAATCTGAAGTGTGAAAATAACAGCATGATACTCACCCATCTCTATTGACCTCCTCAGTGTTGAAAGCAAACACCTGCAAATGTTGTAAAATAAATAATACTGTACAGTGACTGGAGTGGACATTTCCTGTGTGTGTCTGTTAGACAATGGGAGAGAAAGGGGTCTCTCACCTGCCCTGCTCTCTGCAGGTTTCCAAAGTAGACATCAGGAATGAATAGGACAGGCTGGGAGTCCAGGTCTGTCATGGGTTTGAGCAGGGTGCTGTCAGCCCTCTTAATGGGAGAGGTCGGCCCCGAGCTGCCATTTTTCCCTAATCCAGAGAGAACATGAACTCAGCATCTGTTGCTAGGCAACCACTAGTCCTGATTTAATAAGGTTTGATTACGTTTGTTTGGCTTTTTAGTCTTCTGTTTTTATGGTTTCATGGAAAGTGTTTTTAAATCAGGCTCACAAATTACATATGTCTGTACATAATGTTAAAAGTAATTTAAACCATTAGCTTCACTATTCAGCCAAAAAAAATGTTTGTACCTTTCATCCTCTTCCTGAGCTGCTTCTTCTCCTCATCACGAAGCTTCCTCTCAGCACCCTGCAAAATACACAAACGTTGGCTGGACAGAAAAGGCAGAATATGCCCAAAGATAGTAAAGAAAACATCTTTCATCCAAGTCTAAATGATCCACCCATTGTTGACCTGACCAGGCACCTGCCTGCACCAGCAGGTCATCTTCACCTTGTCACAGAAGACCTTGATCTGAGTGAAGGCCCTGTGGATGGGCCTGCTGCTGCAGTTGTTGTAGCTGTAGGTATCGACCTGGATTGTTAGAGGCATTCCCTTTACCCCCTTCTGTGAGGAGAAGTCTGTGCTCAAACAGTTCACAGAGATGAAGACCTAGAAAACAAAAATGAGACAGAAGGTAGGGCCAATTTCTGTTCGTGTTTTGTGACCTAAAACAAATAGTGAGAGAGATAATTATCAAACAGTACAACTGTAGAATAGCTTAACTAATTTGAAAAAATAGAAATCCTAAATTGATTTTATAAAATGTGTCCACACATTTGATCAGCTGTACCACTTGAACATTTCATGAGTGCATGAAAAGCTAACAGCAGCGTAGCTTAGCTAACAGCAATGGACAATTGGTTCAAATATTTAGTCAAAAGCGAGGGATGTTAAACTCTTAATTTCTTTTTACTATCCATCAATAAATGGTTTGAATAGTTTGTTGAAAGTAATGACTACGTCTTGATAAACTTGACCAAACTGGCACAACGCTGACAGCTTGGTCATAGACTCTGATAACATCCAGTTTAATTCAAATGAAGTTTGGAACATGATGGGTGGTGACAGGGTAAATCATCTGAAAAGGTGTGGAACAATCCAATTGCACAAAAAAGTGTTTTTGTACCTTTTCCCTCTGTTTTTTCTAAAATCTTGGACATGTTTATACAGACTTATCAGCAGTTGTGAATAATCTTTGCTAGATGATTCAAGCATAAAGAGTCAAAAGAAAGAAGCCAGACCTTTAATCTTGTCTGAACGAGTTCTGAGGTCAAACTGTTTGAAGGATGTGCTACAAGCTTCCCCCCAGCAGAAACCAGGAAATGTGTCACTTGAATTCACTTTTGTAGCTACGGGTAGCAATAAGAGGTAACTTAAATCTGATAGGTATTACTTTAAGGTATTTATTTTAATTGGAAAACCCACTATTTGCCTGTCATCAGCTCAAATAAAGCTCAGTTTTAAAGCCAGTCTGGCTCAAATGAGGAGTCAGATCTGATGGAGATCTTTGTTCCCTGGTGAATCTCGACCTGACTCATAAAGGGTGCAGTGATGAGTGAGAGGCTCAGAGGGTCATCGTGAGTCAGCAGCAGCGACTCACAGGATAGAGACAACTCAGCCATGCTAACGTGTCCCACCACCTCTCAACACCCCTTAGATTCAATGTTTTATATGCTGACAAACTAGCTTCCAATCTATGAGAATATATTTGTGAAATATATCATTTAGAACACAATGTTTCATTATTGCTACAGACCTCTGCGTGCCACTGCATCTACAAATGTTAGGTTTCACTCCAAAATCACCAAATAATATATCAGAGCAGATATGCTGATCTCATGAATCTTTTAAACGTGTGAGAGAAAAACAGAATTCACACAATCTTAACCAAATCACTGTACAGTCCTATAACCATTTCAAACCTAGTAAACAATACTACATGCGGTTATCTTCACACATTCAGTTCATTACATGATGGAACGGATTTTCAAGATTATCTGTTGTTTACTGCCAAAACATCTAAACCAACATAAACTTCTGATGAATTTTCCAGTTAAACAGGATCGACAGCCTGAGGTCGAACGAGTAACGGTGAGAGATTCCCTAGCGCGGTTCTGCAGCAATTTTCCCACTACACATCAACAGCATCGTGTCTGAGCATGCAGAGGTGAGGGCTGATTGCTGGAAAGGCCTGGAGCACAAATGAAACTCCTACACACCTCCACAAATTCACACCTCCACAGACCCAAGCCATTTAAATTTCTCCAGAAGCGCTGGACATATTGCTGCTAGCATCTGTGTGTGTGTGTGTGTGTGTGTGTGTAGGAGGCTTGTTGTGTTTACATGTACTGCATGTGTGAGCATTCAAATGCCTAAAAAGAAAAAAGTTCATGAGGGCACTGGCAAGTGGCTGTTCAGTGCCACCCGCTCATCCAGGCACAAACAAACAAACAAACAAACACAAGTCATGCTTCAGGAAGTAACTCATCTCCCCTTCCAACCCATATCACACTTCTCATTGCAATGAGGATGATGAGTGCTGCCTGTTGCCTAGAGACGGAACAAAAAGCAAAACAGATCATTTTACCAAAAACAGCAATTTTGTATGTCAGCCCATCAGAGCCTGATTGGACATCCAATTATGTTGGAACCAAAATTTCTAGGTGCCATAAAGCAGAAAGAAAGATGTGATGGCCCCATATTTTGGACCCATATATTTCCTCACAATAACAGAGGTGCTCTTTCTCAACCTTCTCCATTTAATTTCCAGCTGGGTTTGGCCCTCTGTGAAAAGAAACTGACAGCCAGTACGCAGCAACAAGGCTGATAATAGTTTGCATTTGACAGCACAGCTCAGACAGGTTTTGCTGACATAATTAACAAAAACTGTCAACCTGTTCACCACAAAGAATGTTTAGTTTTAATTATAATCAATATTCTAAGGAATGCTGCCTTCATTGTTTAGCTGAAGAGAAATATTTTGGAAATGAAGCCTTTAAGTGTGTAAGAATTATGACTGGATGAATGAAATTAATATTTTAATATTAATAAAAAATATTTTATATATATCACAATATAGAAAATGTATAGAAAACAATCAGACTGATCAGTGCAATAAACTGCTGTATATATTTTTTCCTATGGCTGAATGGAGGATTGTGTGACAGCAGGGAATGGCTTTTAATCTTTTGTTTTTTAACCTGGATTATACTGGATTTATACTTTATTGCCCACTTATTTGCACAATCAGATAGTTAAAAAGGATACAGTTAATGCATACAGTGACTTATGCAGGTATACTTAGCCACACGCAGAGCACAACAATTCTGTCTCTGTATCAAAGTGCTAACTGGAGACATCTCCCCTCTCTCCTCAATACAATAATGTTCATACAAGAGTCGGCAAGCAAGATAGCGCAACTGTAGGCGCTTTAGTTCTTTGATTAAAATGCTAATGTTAGTTTGATAATATGATCACAATGACAAAGTGAACAATGTTCAACCATATTTATCATTTTAATTTCATGTTAGCAGGCTAACATTTGCAAATTAGCAGCTAACTCAAAATATAGCTGAAGCTCAGGATTGTCATTAGTTCTGCAGGTGTTGAGCCATAATCCAAAGCACTGGATCTACTGTGAACTGACCCCATTTTAGCGACTTCACATCAGGATCCCTCACTTTCGGCGCAACAGTTTCTCATGAGTCCCCCAAATGCACTACATTACTGCAGTACCCATTTAAAATGAAACACATCAGGCTGTGACAACTAGTGATCTAAAGATAATGCATGTAGGTTTCTTTAACTGCTGCTGCTGCTGATGATGATGATGATGATGATAGCTGAAGAGATTAAACAAAATGTAGTTGCTTTCCATCTACACGGTCTAAAGAATATTATCAAAATAATGATACAAACTAGTAAATTATTGTGGTCAGGTTTACAACCAGTATGTAGAAAGGGCAGTTCCATGCTGCATTACCATGCCACCACCTGAACACGCTAAAAACAATCACAGAGGAGTGGAGGTTTATTCCAAACAGTAAATATTTATCCACAAACTCACAAAGCTGCAATTATCCCTCTGACAATGAGGCTGTTTGTGGAGTTTTCACTAAAGCTGAATGGAAGGCACAGCCGCAATCTCCTGAGCCCAAAGCACCCTGAGGGTGGACTGATGTTGTGTGTGGGTGTTTACATGCTTTGTGCAATTTGTCTTTATCCAAATGCCCACATTTACAAAGGTGAAACCTGAGTATCCTGTCAAAGTTAGTTGTGGTGTGCCCTGTGTGTTTGCAATAGTAAATCATGATCTCAAAAAGCAAAGCAAGAGATGCTCCTTCTGTGATGGGGGACAAAAGGGGTGGGGGTAGATGGAAGGGCCTGGCATTTGGCTCCACTAACTATTCTGGAACCCTGAGGTGCTAATAGTCCATTAAGAGTAGAGTACAAACTCAGAGTCTCTACACTTGAACAGCCCTCAACATAAACACTTGTGCAATCTTTCCCACAAGTGGCTACAAGTTTTGTACAAAACAAAAGACAGAGAAATATGACAAAACCAAATTAATAACTACTCGATTCAATGAGAAGGTGAAGGCAAGAAAATGAATAAACCCCTTACACGCAAGCAAAGATAACCTTAAATTGTTCCAATTGTTACCCGGATGAGCTATACCTGAACGCAAATGTGTGAATCAGCCCGAGCCAGGCACCATCCCCCAGCTCAAACCAGACGGAGTACCTATTTCCAGTACCCATTTTGACACAGACAATCCCCTATTGTGTAGTACATAAAATATGTGAAAACAGCTATAGAGACCAGTTTCACCTTGAGATCAGTTATTCCTTGCTTCGACCTAAACAGCATAATCTTATTATTATTTTCTTGGACTTCTTTACCTTTGCTTCTTCACTGACATCCCATGTGAAAGAGACAGCATTGTAGGCAATTTCCTCCACATTCCCGATCGTGCTGAAGCTCTCCTTGTAGTCGGCTGCACACAAAGCAAAGACCAGAGGATACAGTTTCAATGGATGTAAGGGCTGACTCCAAACTTCCTGGAAAACACTGGTTTAATTTTCTAACTGTGAATTGTATCTTATAAGCTTAATCTGCAAAATAGCTACTGGTAAAGGTAGTGGAGTAAATAGCACAATATTTAGTGGAGCAATCTATGTACACAAGTTTAATGAAAATGGAAATATATATAAATGAGTAAATGTAATTTGTGCTTTTAGTTACCACTAAAATGTCAGTTATCTATTTACACTCTTTTTTAGGTTTATCTTACATACAGTATCTTTATCATGATCTTGTTAATAGTGAAATGGGTTTGGGAGATCTGAAAAAGGATTAATATCAGTATCTATTTAATCGCAATCACAATTCTCGATCTAAATTGGATTCTTTTATCGAACTTGACATAATATATGAATTTCTGCATATAAAACACACAATGAAAGCACTTCAATATATCATTAAAGGTAGTTCTTTTTAAGCACAAGCTCCACATTTTTACTGATGTGTTTGTGTTGCTGATCTGCTAGTCTGAGGTTATGTGAAGTCTGTGAACAGCAGTAAGAAGACATTGATATTGCAATCTCTATGATTCACCTGAACAGTAAATTCTGACCCCGAGAAGATCGATGTCAGTGTAAAATTATCAGACTGCCCACCTTTACTGTGAAACAATTTTGTAAAACAATCAAATTCCAAATGGGCAAAAATTCCCATAAAGCCACTGTTAGCTCCTAAAACCCTCAGCTTCTGCCCTCATAGGCTAATTTCCACCTGCCTACATTAGGCTATAGATTTTACCATCTTACTGGCATGAACTTGCCACAGATAATACCAGTGTTTGACATCTCAGCCTCATTCCATTGAGTTTTCAACCACAGGCTGAGGCCTGTTTCTTGCTGATCATACAGGATATGGCCTCAGTCCAGGCCCCCACCTATTTCTCCTCTTAACGTCTATGCAAATGCAAACTCTCTGGCTCTTCTCTGTGCTCCTGTGGGAATTGAGGATTGACAGTTAGTCAAACTGTGTCAGGTTTCACTGCGGGCTATGTGATGGGATTCTCACTGAAGCTCCTGCAGGTTTGCCAGCTGCTCATTCTCTCTTTAGCTCATGGTTTTGTGCAGCTTAGTTGTTAAAACATCTATATGACAGGTCATGAATGTCAGTGAGGAGGATAACAATAATCATACCAATGTCCAGAACTCTCTGTTTGGCAGTGTGCTGGCGGGAGTGCCAGTATTTCCAATTCTTCAGTTGCTCATCTCTGCACTTGTCTTCCCCAAAGACGACCATGATAACACTCTGAAGTAGCAAAGATATACAAGATATATTGCAGTGTTATCAGGTCAAAATAGAATAAAAACTACTCAAAAATGTCAAAAGTGTGACAAGGTTTCCAGCTACCCAACACTAAATTAACTGTAAAAACCTCCAAACCTCCAAATCTACCTCTACACCTTCCCTCCATGTACTATCTCCCTTCCCTCACCTGTACAATACTGTCCCGCTGCAGCTCAGAGCCTCCCATGGTGCATCGCTCACTACTGGATGGGCTCCCATCAGGCTTGTGTGATGGCATCAGTCCGCCAACCCGCACTGCACCCCCTGGCTGATGAAAGGATGATGTGAAAGAGGTCTTCGACAGTGTCAAAGTGTAGAACTGGCCCCTGTTCAGGTAAGCCATGGGTCCTTCCCCCTGCCGTGGCCTCAGTGACATACTTGCCTCCAGACAATACCGGAACCTATCACTGGAAGAACACAAGTGAAGGAAATTTCATGAATATAAAGCTTTCTTTTTGAAGTTAAATGTAAAATGAATTAAATCAACATTCCAATATAAAAAGAAAACTATTTGAATGAATTTCAGAATCTGTCTTCTGACTGCACATAAGTAGTTTGGTATCCTTATGGTTATACACAAACAGGTACTAAAAAGGTACTCTATAATGTGCACCAGCACAGCTTTATGTGATAAGTTTGATGATACTTCATTTTTTTATTGTCAGAAAACAAAATGAAAACCAGCACTATGTAAGTATTGCATGTGTACCCAAATCCTTCTGTGCCACAGAGCTCCACTATTGTCCAAAAACTACAGAAAACACACCAGTGAGCCACACTGTTGCACAGCATGACATATTGGTTCATTGCCATGAGTATACACACACACACACATACACACACACACACACACTGCAGTTTATTTTTGCTCCACACAAAAAAATTACCTCTTGTGTAATGTGGTACTCTGCCTGTTGTGCTGGGATTATGAAAAATAATTAATAATTAGGGATCTGTAGGAATGAATGAGCTTGTGACTGAGAACCACAGAAAGACTGGGTAAGTCTTTAGATGTTTTGAGAGACAGAGCCTGGTTTTGGTCATATCATGGGACTTTTCAACAATAACCAAAATACAGAATATTGCAAACCTTGTCCTTTAACACCTAATAGACACTTCCAATATCACTTAACATGGATACATTCAAACACCATTTGAGAACATAAAACTGTCTGTGAATTTTAACTTACGTTACGTTACGCAAACTGTAGTGGAATTCATCAACTTCTAATGAGGGGCTTCTGTGGTACATCTGTCAAAGAAGAACATACCATGCATTCTAGGAGGAGAAATGTAGGAAACTGCCACCAATGGAGAAACAAAGTCCTATAAATCTGATTCTATTTTACACAAAAAGACATACAACCACCTCCCCCCCAAGAAGTCTCACCTCTCCATCTATGGAGTCCTCATACGTGCTGTCTGGAGGGCTTCTCTGTTCATCTTTCCCAGCAAGGGGCAAATCATAGTGACTCTGCTCGTGGACCATTCTTGTCTGCTCTCTGGGTTCTTCCCGGTAGGCACCTCCTGAACAAGACACTCCCATGGAGGTCTGGCTCTCTGTCTTGACCAAAGCCAGGGTCGCCCCAGTACCCTGCTTACCATCTCCTCGTCTGGTGTCCCCTCCAAGGCAAGTAGCTCCATACTTAGAGCCCTGATGTTCTGTAGTTGTGCTGCTGTTTAGAGAGAGATTGACAGGCATGGATCTAAGAGCCTGTAGATGGTGATCGAGCATCTCCATGCTCCCACAATTATCAGATCCAATAGCACAGTGGTCTGTGGGTTTAACACTGCTGGAGACATGTCTTCTTTCCCTGGGAACCTGAAAGGATGAATGCAAATACAAAAAATAAGGTTGGAGACAAATCAAACATCATGTGAAAAATTATCATATAAACATTGCTAAATATGGCTATAATGTCATGCTTTAAAACACCTTGTAGTAGTCGTACAACAGTCCCAGTGCTGCCGCACTGTCCTCATCTCCATTGATGCTCATCATGGCCTTAGTGGCAGCAGTCAGTGGGTTCTCCAGGTAATTCTTCCACGCTTCGTCCTCGCTACTGAACACTCTGCGAGATGGCACCAGCCCTTCGTTTGGTACCACCACCACCAGCCGTTTACTGAGAGGACAACAGGACAATGGGAAGAGACAATAAGCCATGTTGTCACTGCAAAGTTAATCTGTCATTAACAGAAGTCATGTCTGCCAAGCCAGTAACTCTGCCCCAGGCTGTTTCTCACCAAACTTCAGTGTAATTACCCACTGCATGTGGGGTGTGTTTATGTAAGTTCACTTATGAGGATAACTGCTTGAATAACACATTTAAATAACAGAAAGGTGTATGTATAAAGAAATGAAGGGAATGAATGAATGAATGAATTTTTCAGTCTCTTTCATGACTGGATGAAGTAGTCTGGTGGAATAAAGGATTGTGGTTCTTACGGCTTAAAACAAGGTAATTCTTTACTTTATCAAAGGTACTCCAAAGTCTGGTGATATTCTAGCTTTTAACTGCTTGATAACTGTTTGCATATCACATGATTAACAAATAGCTGTATTGACTCAATTCTAAAAATGTCAAGCTAATGTGAGTTATTTTTGAAACATGTCATTTCTAAGACATCACTCAGAAAGAGTAGTGAGAGGAGATCTCCTTTTTGGGAGGATCCACAATAAAAGGTTTTTATCATCAAACATCATGCTAGACATATCAAATAGATGCTAAAGCAATAAACATTTATTAATTAATTTATTATTATTAACCAAGAAAAGTTCCGATGCCTCTTTGCAAAGAGTAAAAGGGCAAAAGACATACCAAATATTTTAAGCACTTACAAAAGTTGCAGTAAACTTGACAGAAGTTAATACCTGTAATATGAAGGATTTTCTCCTACCTGTCCAGGTCCATGTTGCCTCCAGGACTCTGTGGTTTCTAGGACTTGCTTGAGGAACTGGACTTTCTAGTTAGTGCAGGTAAGTTTGTGTGGGAGAGAAAGCAGGGCACGCAAGAGGCTGGCTTTATTTAACTTCTCAGATGAAACAGCCAATGAAATCATCTGTAACCCTACCTACTAAAATGTATTCAAATGTCTTTGATGTCAGATGATATTTGAGCCTGTCCTGACTAAATAAGAAACTACATTTCTTGCACAGTTCAGGTTCTGTCTTGTTTGGAAAAGTTGTTAAATTAACAGCCGAGTCCTGCAGCAGCACCTGAAAAGGCAAGATAAACAAGGAAACGAAAGTTACCTTGCTGATTGGTTGGGTGTTTATACACAGGTGGCACAGACGGCTTCCCATTGGCGAATAAAGAGGAAGAGCGCGTGACCTGTATGAAGGAAATGTGGACATGCCGATGTTGAAGTGTAGTCTCCTCACTGGTGCTGTATTGTGTCTGTGGCAAACTGTTCTCTTGAAGAAAGTTCTAGTGAGCTGGAAAGAAAATAACAACATGCGCTCTTCTCGCTCGTTTGGCCCACGCTTTAAGGAACATTAGTATATGAGAAATTCCAGAATTTTATTAAAAGTGGCGAATTAGATGTGAACTTTCTTCTACTGATTGTTAGTATTATAAAGGATCATGTGTTAGAGGTAATATATACATTCAATCATCCTTATTATTGTTCCGGTGTAAACATGCAGTAGTGCTAAAACACTTGGTCTGAGTAAAGTGGGCCACATTGTCGTCTGTACCGTGACACCTTGTGGTTGACATTTAATTTTGCACAGTTCAGGCAGAAAATGGTAATCATATGCAATTACCATTTGCGACTGACTATTTTATAGAAGTATTTATAGGTAAACATTATGTTCAGAAACCTTATTACATTATTTTTATTATTGTTGTTGTTGTTTTTTAATAGCCTTGAAGCTTTTTGTGTTGCAAGAGAGGAACCGATGCTGCTGCCTTTACGTGCTGTCAGAAAGTTTCTAACCCATGTCCCAACCGACAAGAGCGATTTTTGAAAGCGTCAGTCATGAGCACTGACAACACTTGAAAGCAACACAGTTTATAATTCGGGCATGCGCATTAGCGAAGCGGCGAATGGTCCAGAGTACTTAGTCTAGCGTCTGTTACATTTGATTTTAGAGGGTATCTTCAGCACATTTATTTTTTTACTGGTAAGCCATTTATAAAATTTTCTTATGACTCTTAATGCCTGTTTTTTAATTTCCTGTTTTTGTATGCGTTCTTCCGTACCATTTTATCTTTCTGACGTTAGCTGATTTAGCGTCAGTTATAGCAACCGGCTAACAGAATTCTCGCCTCTCTTACTAAGTAGAAAATTAGATTTCTGTGCTATTCATGTTAGAAGTGCACCGAAAAAGATGTGAGTTTTATGTTACTAAAATTACCCTGTCTAACATGTCCACCATAACTTAACCGTCGCTCTTAATGCTCGATGGCCACCTGAAGTTAATGCTAACATTATTGCTAATCCCGTCTTCTCAGATAATGTTAGCTTAGGCTAAGTAACCGTATGAGAATTATGTATTCCAGAGACT
Source organism: Scatophagus argus (assembly GCF_020382885.2). NCBI lineage: Eukaryota > Metazoa > Chordata > Actinopteri > Scatophagidae > Scatophagus > Scatophagus argus. Next base: position 4,401,977 of record NC_058501.1, read on the forward strand.
GACCTCACAATCACTAGAGTGCTCTTTGGTGGGTGATATTTACAATGTACAAGGTGGCTGAGTAGTTAACGTATACTAATACACGAAGACAGATATAGTTACACCCTTCCAACTCGAACAGTGTTGGAAGGTAGTGGTGTTGATGTTGGTACTGATGATTGATAAAATACTGGTCTCATCCCCTTCACTATCAGGCAAAAATAAAGTTCATGTAACCATAGCACTGACCTAGTTCTCGCATTCTGTGTATCAAACTGTTAATATCTACTGTCTTCAAATTAATTGCCTTATCCGTATGACCCAAAAAGCGTCAATTAACCTACTTCTGAAATACGTTTCACAGCCAGTGCTGTCTTGCACATTTTGAAGTGTGTTGATCTCATAAGACAGGTGTTCTTTAAATTGTTAATCATCAAGGTTGACTCATGTGACACCTCAAATGGTGTAATTGCTTTATGCTTCTGGTTAGTTCGTCTCTGTTCCTCTGTGATTTACATATTCCTCACTATCCCCGTCTCAGAAGTTAATTTATTTGCCAAGCAGCCTTTATATTCTTTCTCAATTTATGGCTCATCATTTTTTTATGACATGGTACTGATCAAATTAATGTATGATTTCTTTCAGCTCTAGTGTAAGCTATGGCCCGTGGGCACCAGAAGTTCCAGTCACAGCAAAAAAATGCCAAAAAGCAGGCAGACATCAAGAAGAGCAAAGGCCATGACCAGAAGGCAGCAGCTAAGGCTGCTTTAGTATACACATGCACAGTGTGTCGGGTATGTGCTTAGGCGATAAACAGAACATAAAATCTATTTTTTTTATGAGCTTGGTATCGTTTAGTCATGAAATAAGGATGGAACTCATTAGATAGGAGGGTAGGCATATGCCTTCCAGTACTGAAATATATTAATGGTATATTTGTACCAGAAATAATAATAGCAGTGTGCTTTTTAAGATCAAATCTCTTTCACTCTACCAAAGTCACTGTGCATGGTGGATAGAGAATCCACAATTCCTGCCTGTGTACTCTTTGGTGGACCATAATTAAATCCCTCTCAGATAGTTGGTTGAGAAGGCCGTACTGAAATTTTATCTCTCCAAGACTCTCCAATGGTCACATGCTCTTTGGTGATTGTCCAGAGAAATGTTGCAGGTATAAAAGTGGGCAAATATCTCAAGTGCTCTGTGAGGTCTCTTCTTCGCATTCATGATATTCTGTCTGCATTTCAAATGAAACGCTCACTAGAAAACGTGACTGCCTGTTTGTTACCTGTAAATGTAAGATCTTATTGTTTTATTTTTTGAGTAATCTCTTATCCCTTGATTGTTGACAACCAGCTTTTCGCTTCACTTCTGCCACTCTGAAGAAGTATGAACAAATTGGCATTTTCATGGACGTTGATGTGTCCTTTGACCCGTAAAGTGACCTTGATATGAAAGACAAGATATCCAAACTGATGTCAATTTATGAGGGTATAATGTATTAGGCAAGACTTGACTGGATGCTTAGTATATTTAAACCGTTTTCATTATTGTGCTTTTTCATATGATGTTTCTTTAAATGGATCTGTTCTCATTTTTCACGTTTTTTCTTTTCCCGCGCTTTCTCAGACACAAATGCCCGACCCAAAGACCTTTAAGCAGCACTTTGAAAGCAAGCATCCAAAGTCCCCGATGCCTCCGGAGTTGGTCGATGTGGAGGCATAACAGATTCACCTTTCATTTAGTAAGACAGTTGGGTCTGATTCAGGACAGTCTTCTGTATTTTGCAATTTTTCAGATAAAATTCCTTCAGTACAACCTCAGTTATTCATCATGCTGTTCAGTATCATAATCGATATATGGGTGTTTTATCCAGGGATGGAACATTCTTGCCTATCAGCTTGCCTTTGTTTTGTTTGTTTGTTTGTTTGTTTGTCCATCAAAACTACCTTGACTTGCCAGAATTTGATCTGGGACCAGTACTGAAGGTAGACACACAATAGACAACTACCCTGTCCTGGCTTGTGCTGAAAATTCTTTTGTGTTTGGCCTTTGATTGTATGCAAAATCTCTGTCTCAACATTTCAAAATGTTATGCTCACAAGACCGGCTTGTCCATAGGTTATACCACCATAACATCATCTCAGGGCTCCCGCTGTTTCAGGACAAGCATTGAATTTTGTGGAAAACATTAATTGGCACTGGTGCAGCTGAACAGAGTTGTAATACAAAGGCGGTGCTTGGAAATCATCTTCTTCCAAATGCAATGTACTATGAAACCCAGAATGGATTTTTGATTGAAACTAATTTGTGATGCCCCAGAGTTGGAGTTATAATTACGGTTTATTTAGAGTGACTGGACTGGACTTACTGACGTGACTGGAGTTAAAGTGTTTGGAAAGACACTCATTCAGAACCACTAATAATATGCTTCTTTGAGTAGATTCAGATTTACCTCCAGTCTGCAGTTTTTTTTCCTTACTAAATAATTTCAAAAATATCAAGACAAGGTTGTGGTTTTTCTTTATGAAAAATGTGTTAAACAGTTCGTGCTACACGGGTACTGAAGTTGTCATCTGCATTTTGTCATTGTAAAAAGAAGTATGTGACATAAATGTGTGTGCCACTGTAGTGTGTGATGATGATTTAGTTAATCACTATTGTATTTTGCAGCGGAACCTGTCGGACACTGTCATCTCAATGGCATATGTGAAAACGAAGTGCAGTCTCATGCTCTTTAGTATTATTTTGTCTCGATGATGCAAAAGTAATTAATCTCTGAACTACGTTAGACTGTTAGTTTGCCTGGTTCTTATTTTTATATTCATTTCTTTCCATAGCATGCTAACAGACTGAGAATTAATTTATAGAAATGAACTATTTTCAATACATGTGGGCCTATTGGTCATTAAACACTGACATTATATTACTGTGCTAAAGTCTGGACTGACAACCAGCTGTTAAATGTTTTTACTTTTGTAATAATCATATCTTTGTCCACACAGTCTTATGTATAGCTTTTTAATAAAGGTGTTACTTTTATATTAACTATTACTAAAGAGTTTTTTTAATCACTCCATGAGCTTCAATGTATGATATGATTTGTTGGTGTAATGCTAATTCAAGTGTCACCTGTTTGAAAGTAAGTACTGTGTTCTGTAATTATTGTTAAACCATTTGAGCAAACACTCATATGCAGCCTCTCCAAATGAGTTTTATTAACCTGTCAGTTTGTACCCTGTTGAGAGAACAAGAGCCCTCTTTGCAGTTGCCCATCCACACACTTTATGATCAAAGCAGTTCTATATTTCACAGTGAGAAATGTTGCATGAAGGTAATAATTAATCACTATGTCAGTAGGAAACTTTTAAGAACTGACAAATGCTAATAATGTTGGGTCACTAGGACATACTCGTGATAATGCCCTCATTGGTTGCTTTGGATGACCTGTGTTGCCAGAGACTTCATATATCATTCATATGTACTGTAAATGCTGGCATATACAAATTAAGGACAAAAACTGGGCTAATATGTACAGCATTACAGTAGTTTAATTACACTTAATACATGTACACTGACTGGTACGTCAGTGTATCTAACAGGTGTAGACACTTGTGTAGAATGCCTGTGCTTACCTAAATGATGATTTTACTGGATCCAAAAGTACTTTACCTACAGTACTTTCATTGCCTGTTCATTTGTTAAAGATGTATCCACAGGCAATTGTAAATCCTGAATGCACAACGCTGTTGCAAATGCATGTACTAAAATAACAATGTTGTACCGTATTAACAAGACGGAATAATACCTCCTATAGCACATTCCTAAGTCTGATTATCATCTTTGTAAAGTGGTGAAGATCAAGACAATAGAAAATGTTCAAAGTTACGAAAGAGAGTAATGGATGAAAAGCAAATGTCTGTTTTTAATGTTATTTCATGGTTGGTTTGGGTTTTTTTGTCTGTCTTTTGTACCAGAGAGTGATCTCATGGGGCATCTTTCCATTAAAGGAATACCCTGTGGATTTAGTACTGCACTTTAATTTGGAGGAATTACAAATGGCAGACTAGGGGGGAAAAAAAGTCAAAATTTAAGCAGCAGAGGCTGAAATAACCTAAATTTTAGTCCCTAGCATAGGTCACCAGATCCTGCGTTGGTCATTGCAAGCTCCCTGCCTGGTAAACACTTCTTTCATCTCACTCCTCACCTCACACTTCATAACATAAAGGGATACGGCTATAAATGAATAGTCTCCAGGCCAGACTACAGACCAGGCTGAAATCACCCTGATGCTCCTTTAAATGTTTAAATAAATACCAAATAAACAATCACACAGACACACAAATACATTATTGAATATTGCAATTGTCTAAGAGATATGAACAAAATGATTATGTAAAATTTACTGGATGATTACGAAGCTGAAGCTGACGGGAATTTTGAAACACCAGCAGCATTTATGTCCCCAAACGTGGAGACTTGAATCTTTCTAGTCATCAAAGTTCTCTGTTAGAGTACAACAGGACTGAACATACATCAGCATGATAAAAACTACCTAAAATGACAGAAACCATCATGACATACTATGAGTTTTTAGTTTGGCCCACACCAGAGTAGAGCTGTATGGTCTATACTACAGCCAACCATTAGGAGGTGATGTATGTGTACAAAGCTTTCTTCCAACAGGGCTATGAAGGTTCTAAAAACACCTTTAGCCATGGGGTAAGTGCAGTCTGAAAACTGTGTGTGTGTGTGTGTGTGTGTGTGTGTATTTGGTTGGGGTAATGTATCACTCTTGCTGTGGGGACATCTGTTTACATAATCACACTGTGGAGATTCAGATTGGGATAGTTACGGTAAGATGAAGTCTCCAGGAAATGAATACAAGTCAGTGCAGTGTGCGCATGTGTTCTCAGGAAGTGGTTGATAGACCTACTGAAACCCACCTAACCGGTTATTTGTCTTTCAGTTACCACTCAGCTTTTTTCCTTTACTTATAATCCCTCTGGTTTGGTAATACACCCTTCCTGAACCACACTTTTTTTTTAGTACTGGTGCCTATGCACCTCTACACAACACTATCTGATCTGCTGTAAAATAGGTTACAAGCTTGAAATCTTGGCCATGGGGGAAAACATGTGACAAAGCAAAAATAGCTTCACTTTCTCCCCTTGGAAAGCAACCAGAATGCAGAAATAGTAGTTTCTATTAGGCAAGATATACTGTAGCACTGTGTCCTGTGTTCTAGTTTGTGATGTCCTCAGCATCTTCAGCAAATACTCCTAAATGCTGTTCCAGCCACAATTTCACAACTGAGTGGAAAATAACAATACCCCTGGTAGATCTGGTCTCTAAATAAAATAAAATGTGATACCCCATCACCAGTTAGCTCCATACAGCCACGATCTGTTCGATCTATTCAAAGGTTAAGAATTATTTTCAGTGTTAGCCTTTATATAGTCGGCTATGTGCCATCTCCACCTTTGTTATAATAACCTGCACATTTGTAAGACACATGACAGTGTCTGAACCTGTATGATAACTATAAATGTTACTGTGATGTTTCAAGGTGAGGGTTTTCTTGATTTGCATAGAATTTATTCAAAGGTGCTGGTAGTGCACTCAAGGTTGTGAATTGATAAGGGAGTGCGACAAAGATCATAGTTGTGATGTAATTCTCTGTAAAACATCAAAATGTGTTTATACCGACCGCATCATTTTCAGTAATTTGTCACCATTTGCTTCTTAAACACTAGGGAAGGAACTTATAACGACGGAAAACTACTACTCCCATAATGCATCATGCCCGGTTGCCTTGGTAACGTTTGACGTCAGTCGCCCCTTCTCCGGCTGCGCTTTGGGCTGGTTTGATTGGAAGGAAACCCCGTGGACTACTTTCAGACTGACTGGCCGAGAGTATCAGCTGTAGCTTGGTACACCGACATCTCTGCTATCTGGTAGTGCTCAGGTATGAAAGGACTTGCAGATTTTAAAGCTCCACCATTTCGTTTGCATAATTTAATATTAGGTATTTAAGCTTATCGTAAAATATAGCTGTAGTGGAAGTGCACTGTCTGTCTATGGCTCTGCATTTGACAGCGACAATCGTCAGACCAAAGAACAATGGTTAGCTTAGCTACAGTTTGGGATATGTCTAATGGCTGGTTTCAATAAGTAACATCAGATGGACAGACGAGGAAGGCGTGTCAGGTCGAAGGTTGAAGCTCTGATATTTTGTTGCATAGTCTACAAACGTTGAACCTGATGAATCAAGTCATTTGTCAGGTTATGGTGATTGGTTAAGTGTTCTTGCCACTTCTTAAAAACGTCGCTTGTAAATATGATTTATTCTTGAAGTATTATCTCAAGCTCGGACTCAGCGTTTGTACCATTGTACAATTTTTGCTTAACGTTACAGTTTGCTCAAGGTAAAGAAACGTCCCTTGTAACATTATGGTACTGTCGTACATCAGGTATATTTACTGTTTATACGTTTGGATGTGCGATCTTAAGACTACAGAACGAGGCAGTGTAATTCTTATAACATATGCCCCAGGCGGACAACCAAACTCTAAGTTAACTTTAGACACCAAGCTCATAACGTTTTGGTTCAAAATTAAGGCAAACGTTTGAAGGTGTGGGCACATTACGAGTGTCAGAATAGCTATCGAAGTAACTATAGCTCAACGATGCCTAGCCTGTAACGCTTCTGTTTCAGGAAATAGTCGGAGCCTTACTGGAAGCGGGTCACGAGGCCCGAACGGTAACGGCCACATAATGGTATATGGAAATGTTACCGGCTGCTTTTTATTCTCCGAATGGTGTTTATCCCCAGAACGGTGTACGCATTTTTAACGGTGCTTTTGGGTTTAAGTTGACTTAAACGTATCACAGTAAGTCGCTTTCTTACTTGAGTTTCCGCTTGCTGGGCGAGTCACAGGTACAGGGATGGGTGTGGTGTGTGTAGGGGGGGTTGCATCTGCATTTGCTGTGGAGACTTTCCAGCAAGAGGCCTACGAGAACAAGTTCTTGCATTTGTACTGTGACTGCACTCTTTCGAAGTATTGTCTCATACATTAATGTACGTGATTACCGATTAAATGCGTACACACTGCGGTTTATCTATGGGTCATATTATTATTATCTCTTACTTTTGAATCCTTTTTTAGTCTGTTTCCAAGGATTCAGCTAAACTAAAATTGTAAAATAATTTAGAAGTTAGTTTTTTTCCCCGGGTGCTGCTTTTCATTTTAATTTTTTTTTAAATACAGATTTGTTCCTTTATATCACAGCATGTGTTAAATTCTTTGTGCTTAAAGATTGTGTAATCTGCGATTATGTGATAATTTCAGATGGTTATCTTGATTGTGTGTCCCTGTTCATTCACTGTATTTGGTTGCCAGACTCTGTACAGGGCTTGAACTGTGTTAGAATTTGCTTTCTTTTTTGTATGTCAGGACAGATTTTGAGCATGGCACACTTGTGTGTTACACACACACACCATGCACTCTGAAATGGAAAAAAAGTGATTGATCCTGTGGAAGCCTGCTGGCTGTTGTGGATGGGTCAAACAGATGTAGGCTATTGATTTAGTGATGAGAATTTGTGTGTGTCAAGTTTACACATTGACTGCCTTTACATTGTATCTGCTGGTATCTTACAAACCCATGACATTCAATACTGCCTAGAAAGTTGCAGCACTAATACAATGCTGTAGTAAAGATAGCAGTACAACCACTTTTCAAAACTTGCATATTTTTTTTTCACATCACCACTCTTACAGGCATATTTTTTTATTTTAATGTAACTACTGTTTTACTGTGTGCTTCTTATTTTCAAATAGAAATATGGTCTTTACCCTGTCAGTACACTTTCACTCTTGTGCTCACCTGTGTTTAGTTGCTAATCCTTGCTAAGTTTCCCTGTCCCTTTCTTTCACTCCCATAGCCTTTTGCTGCCATGACACAGCATTTATATAATTTAGTTTACAGTGGTTGCTTCTATGGACTGAGTGAATTCAGTTGAGAGCTGGTATGATGATTTTTCATTTCCTCATAGTTTAAACACATTAATTGGGACCCAGGCACTGTTGAGTGTGAGGACCTTGTTGAAACTGAAGGAATTATTGTTTTTACTTGTGAAATTCAGTTTGGCTAAACATGTAAGAAAACTCATTGGATTTCACACAAGTCAGAAATGTTAAATTTTTAGAAACTTTTTTTTTCTTCTTTTCCCCTCCAGTCTTGCACATGGGTATTGCAAATTGACCCAGTGGCGCCCCTTGTCAACTTAGTACGCCTCATGGTGTGTTTCACCCAATATTTATGAAGCACACGTAATGTCCCAAGACCCAACAGGAAGTCAATCACTTTGAATTTTCTGTGCAGTTTTTGCCATTTCTGGGCCTTATACTTCCATCAACTCAAAGAGAGGTTATCGGTTCAGCTTCATATTTGAACAGTGCAAACTTATGACCTTTACGATGAACCGTGAATCATGCAAAGCTTTTTTTTGTTGAACAGTGTCTTTTGCCATGAAACAGGAAGTTGTTGTAACTTAAATGAAGGTTGTCCAAACTGTCCCAAACTTGACACTTGAAGAGTCCTGGCCTGAAGACATCAGCACACTAATATTATAGTTGTTGTGCCATCTACTGGCAAGAGGAAACATGTTTTGTACCCCCAGGGAGTTGACCACATGAACTTCATATGTGGTCATAAAAGCCTCAAGATGATGATGGTTTGTTGTGTAGACTGAGGGTTCATTGTACAGCTCTTCCATGTCAATATGGCAAGTTTTGATGTTTCACATGAGATGGGAGGCCATTGTTGAGGGGCAGGGGTGCATGAAAACTCCTGAAACTTGACACACGTGTCCAAAAACTAATATCTGCAGCTGGAGTCCCAGACCTTTAGACCTGTCTGTAGACTTGTGTGCAAGCAGATGATCAACTGACCAGAGGAGGTAACTCCTCTGTTGGGAATGTTCTGTTTATTTTCTTTTTTGAGAGATCCTTATATAGATTTGTTTTGGTAGGTTTAGTCAGGACATATTTGAGAAATTTCAGTTGAATTTCTAACCGTTGTTGTTTATTTCTGAATCTCAGATGGCTGCTTCTTGCTATTAATAATGATGATAAATTGCCAGCACAGCAAATATCATTGTTTTGCCATGAAACAGAATGTTGATGATGCCCCAGATTTCATATGTTTAATAAGATTTTTCACCTGAGGACATGCACAGGTATTTGATTTATGTGAATTTTTTTTATTGTGTAATCTATGCTTTAAAAGCAAGAGAATAATATGAATAATGGAAGTTTTTTTAATGCCACATAGTGGACACACACTGTAAATGGCATTTAATTAAGTGCTAACATTGCAGAATTGCAACAAGTTGCATTACTGCATTAAACAGACGACTGAACTTAATATAGCACCAAATCTTGTTTGTGCTCCCTATCAGTAGTTCGCAGGCATGTAGTACCGGTACTTTCATCCTAACCCAAAATCATGGTTTCCCCGTTCAGAATATCTGAGGAAATTGAAACTTTCTTGCTTGCAGTGCTAGCTGGAACGCATGCAGTAACGTTCCCATCCAAAACTCTGTAGTAAAGCATTGCAAAAATGCACAAAATGCTGAGAAACCTGTTCAGAGTTCATGTTTTATGTAAGCTCTTTGCTGATTCTGACTCTGAAGGAGAAAATCTTCCTTGAGAGGAAAACGATCAAATGTCTAGTGACATAGAATATGACGATGTACTTGTGCATCGTAGCCATACGTTCGTGTGGTCACTATGCGTCCCGTAATTACTCTATTCAGAGCTGCGCTGACCAGTTGTTGTCTGGTAATGAGGCTGCGACTGTCATTCTACTCAACATGGGTGCAAGGGTTTGTTTAGTGCTTCTTGCAGCTTTAATTTCTTGAAATTATTTTTTTTTCCTGCTTTAGTTCTACGAATTTAGTAATGGGCAGTTCTGTTGATAAGATACCAGTGAAAATGGAAAGTATGTCCTCTTTGTCACTGTAATTGACCTCCAGTTGTCCTCTGTTTGTCTGTGTTTTCTTTTGTCCAGTGAGCAGTCATGACCGAGGGAAACCAGAAAGAACTGGTGCAAAAGGCCAAGCTGGCCGAGCAGGCTGAGCGCTATGATGACATGGCTGATGCAATGAAGGCTGTGACGAAGGAAAAGAAAGTGCTGTCGAACGAGGAGCGTAACCTGCTGTCAGTGGCCTACAAGAATGTGGTGGGTGCCCGCCGCTCCTCATGGCGTGTGGTGTCCAGCATTGAGCAGAAGGCTGATGCTGGCGGCAAGAAGCAGGAGTTGGTCAAAGATTACCGGCTGAAGATTGAGGGAGAGCTGGAAAAAATCTGTGGGGAAGTGCTGGTGAGATAACATTTCTTAAAAGAGACATTTTTTGTTTTTTTAACTTTTGTCTTTGTTTTTTTAAGCATGTGCAACAGGCAATCACCTGCTTTTGCAGGCTTACACGTTTAAAAAAAATTGTATAATTACTAATTTTATTGTCCTTCAGACATGAATTGACATCAACTTTAATTAAGAAGATTCATGTCCAAAAGTTACTTGCTTTTCACCATATCAACACTCATAGTCCACTCTGTATACTACATGGTAAAAGGTGGACATATGTTAACTATTAAATTGATCTGATGTGCTAATTGCATTAACGTTTTATTGTAAGCATAAACCGTTAGTTCAGCACTAGACATTGGTTAAAAGACGTGTGTCAGAATTGTTTCGTGACGGTTGTATTGACGCAGGGATGAAGGAATATGTGATGAGGCAAAAGCAAGGCCTCTTGACAAAATTAATAGAAAAGTTACCTCAAGAAAATAATTTCAGCTAGTCATCTTCTTTTGACATTCAGATTATGTGAAGAAATGCTTGATGACTGAGGAGTGAATCTAACTTGGACAGCTTATGTTGATGGGTGTGTCATTTCTATCAGCAAGATGGAGTGGACCTTGGAAAGAAGTGCCACGCCTTGACTGCTTCATTTCTATTTCTGGCTGTCTCTCAGCAATCCACCTAAAGTGTTCTGGCTGATCTGTCATTGGTCATACAGCTTTAGCTTATCGTGGCATTGTTCCTCACATATGCCCCTGCATTGAAGAAGTGTTATAAGTTGAGTGAGAGCAGGCAAAATCAGGACTTGAAGTGTGTAAAACGCATATATTAATTTATCAGCTATATTCTATGAGTTAGACACATTTGTGAGCAGTACGTGAAGTGGTAGTGTGTTAAGCCTGTTAAGCAGATACAATGAAATTGCATTAGCATCCTTGTTTAATCAGCAGTCCAGGCTGCCATCAAGTTATAAATGGATAACCCTGAACTTGGAAAGTAAGAATACACACAATGTAGGAAATTGTGTTAAAATTATTTGTTGTGTACATCGGTATTATCTAATGCAATCTAATGCAATCCGATACAACTTCAGATTCATAGTACTGAATCAGAACTCCCAGTATTTGATCATGTGCCACATTTTTCAGGTTGTAGCTACAAGTTGTGGACATTTAATTATACCAACATAGTTATTCTAAATTTACATTTTTAGTAGCTACCACTAAAAACTGTAGTTTTTTATTTATTTGTTTGTTTTTTCAGCCAGAAAAAGGTGATAACAGATGTAAACTGAATGTTAAAATTGTTGTTATAGCTTCAGTAACTTGCCAAACCTTATTAGATTCAGTAAGGCTTTGAAATAAAAGATCTCCTATATGCTGTAGGACGGACAGTATTATACAGATTAGCTTAGCTTTAAGTTATGTTTCTGAGTCTTTGTCATGACAGGATGTGTCCTAAATCAACTAGTGCAACCTAACTTTGCAGACCTTGTAGCAATCACCACTTATGATGTGTATGGTATTGGAGAGCAATGTAGTTATTTCTGCATACAGTTTTGATACATGTTGTGAAGTGATCAGAAGCTACTGAAAAAATATATATGATCCATGCTTTTGGACTGTTAAGATTTCTTTTCACAGAGGGATACAAATGACAAAAGTCACGCTTACTTATTTCACATGTTCATGTCCTTAGAGCTTAAATAGTCTCCCATCCTTTCATCAGATGTCCAGAAACTTTTTCCTGTTAAGAGGAGATTGTCTCATCAGGGTTTTCACACAGAAGAGACAATCCATAGTGTAGTCATCTACTGTTTCTGCTACCTTAGTCGCCACTGAATGAGATCATTTTTTTTTCTTTTTTTTTTAATAAATCGGGGCAAAAGGGGATAGGCCTGTAATGATTTCAAGTCCTCATGTAAGAATCCCAGCCCCAGCATTCAATTTCTCTGAGCGCAACGCCTTCAAACAATGCTTTTTGTTACTGGTTGTATCCTAACAAGCTTTATATTGTCCTATGCTCCTATGTAAACTACAGTAGCCATCTGTACGCCCACTGCTACTCTGTGCATTATCTGCCTGATGACTCACCAAGTCCTAATCCTATAATGACAACAGCTGAGCCACCAGCGTTCTGCCTCGCTGACCTCCACTTTGGCTGAACAACCATATGGGGACCTAAATAGAGAGGGATGACAGTAAGGAGGGCAGAGAAGGAGGGGTGTAAGACTAAGAATAAGTCTGAGGTGTACTCAAAGCAAGCTAGTTGGTATGAGTTGTCCACCTCATTTAAAGACATTTTTATTCCTGTTCTGAATGGCCACACTTGGAAGCTTGATGGAAAAAGTTGGCTGCCATAGAGGGACAAATACTATGAATCAAATGGGAATAACAGTGCATACCTTTGGACAGTCTCACCCTTATTGTGTTAATGTTATTTTACTTAGTTGTACATTTGAAAAGTGATGGAAGTAGTTGGGTGAGGAGCAAAAAAGTGGCTACTTACTTACCTTAGCAAACCTGGTGGGTATGTTTGTAAAATAACAGATTTTCCAGGGTTGTCACTTTGGTGTCTGTGGTAACTTTGGTTGAAGTGAAAGTTGTGTGTGTACATTTAATATTATGTGTTGTTTTCCCCATGTTGAAGTTGTTGTAGTCATGGTGCAAAGTTTAGTTATATAACAACCCTGTCAAAACAAAAGTCAGTATCCACTGTAATGCTTCTCTTCTGGTCAGTTAATTTAAGTGTTTTATTGGAAATAGAACTTACTGTGTAATCCAATGCGCATAGTGTTGCTGCCCTATTCTGCTTGTCTATACCAGAGGGCGGGCACACACACAAACACAAACACACACACACACACTCCTGATGCTCACTCTGATCGACATTATCTAGATTTTCAGGATGTGCTACAGTAACAATATGATGGGTCGTTTTATTCTGAACATCGCCAGCCATGGTTGTAGTTTGGTTTTAGCTATTTCCCTAGTTCTACTGTAAGATTCCCAGAAGGCTTCTCTTAGACTTTGCATTAGTCTAAGAGCATTCAGCAAATGCAGGCTCTTATATAAGCCTAATTTACTGGTGTAAAGGATAAATACACAATGCAACGAACAGGATCTTACAGAACCTGCAAAGGTTTATGCCCCTGAATTCATTTAGAGCACTGCTCTGTGACTGAGTGGCCTACTTTGTTAGCAAAAGCTCATCAGGAGTTCAGCACCCTGGCTCTCCACTCTTTCTAGTTCCCCAGCGTGTTTCCCTCCATACACGATCCTCACTTCTCACTCTTCTGCCCAGCCTTTCCTTTGCACCCATGCTTTCATGTTGCCCACTATCCACACAGACCACCCCTCTACCCCTTTAGTGGCTTCTGAAGCATCTGTAATATAACTCGTGCAAAGCCCAAGGCTCAAGCCCTGGGGCTATTGGAGGTAGTCAACTTGTCTCTTGCCTCATTTAGGTCTGTGAAATGATGCTTTAAAATGTTGGCTTATGATGTTTATTTCAATGGGTTGAAATTATGACCAGTGCTTTTGTGGAATCAGTGAACAAGTGAGTTAGAGGCAATGATTCCTGTAGTAATAAGTGTAAGAATGGTCTTATTCATCAATGAATTGTGCACATAGTTAAAGGATACAAAGCAACTTGCTGATTTTTCCAGTTTCAGTGACCTATATACATAGTAGCTGACAGATTCTAATAATATAGAAAGTCTGCTCTTCTTAGGTTGCTATGTCTCTTTTGTTTGTTTTCTGCCACAGAATCTCTTGGATGAGTTTCTCATTCCCGAAACCCAAGAACCAGAGAGCAAAGTGTTCTATTTGAAAATGAAAGGAGATTACTACCGCTACTTGGCTGAGGTGTCTTCAGGAGAGAAGAAGAAATGTAAGTTCAATGTTAACTCTGTTTTTATACCATTCATATGTGAGGGTAGGTTGTTTCAGTTTTATTATTTATGCTTAAGTATGCTTGGTTGAGATAAAATAAGATAGAACTTAATTAATCCTGAAGGAAATTCTTGTGCCAAAGGTTGCATAAAAGAGCATATTACAGTACACTATCTACAGGTTACAAGACAAATTAAAATGCAGAATAAATTACTAAAACACCAGTGCATTTCCTGGGTTGAGTCTACATACTAATCCTAGTTAGTTCAGAAAATAATAGTAAAAATAATAAAATGGTGGAAATACAAAATCCTTGGTGTAAGGTAAAACGTGTATGTGGGGTAAGATGCAAATGAACTCATCTCCTTTCTCCACATAGGACAATAACAATTTATCCTGCACTACAGTTAACAATTTAAGATTGTATCCGTACCTTATCCGTTGCCATTCTGCACCTTTTCTGCCGTTATCTGTATCTCATGTATACTCTGTTATTGTTTATAGTACTGTTATTTTTTTTTTTATATTACTCTGTTATTTTTATTTTTTGTGTGTTTACTTGCTACTTTTGCATACTTCTTTGCATTGCAACCTTGGCACAACAATTTCCTGCAGGATCATTAAAGTTCTTATCTTAAAACAGTGTATAATCTAGTAAATCAGAACTTGTGCCTAAAGTAAATAGCAGCATTTAAACAAAATAACAAAGGGAACATGACAAGTAGTATTGCTCATGATATTGTGAATTGACATTGCACATGATATTGGGAAATCATATTGTATATACCATAAATTCCGGACTATAAGCCGCTGCTTTTTTCCCACACTTTGAACACTGTGGCCTATACTAAGGTGCGGCTAATGCATGTTTTTTTTCATGCCGCCAAAAACATTTTGCCTCGAAACAGTAGACCAGTAAAATTGATGAATAGTTCACAGAGGTCCAATGAAATTGTGCGAAAAATCAAGCGCACACCTCTCAGTTACATTATTTGAAATCAGTCATTTGTACTCATCCTCATCAACATGGAAAACACTCGAATAAAAGCATATGATGCAGCTTTTTAAGTTAAAGGCGATCAATCTGGCGGTTCAAGAAGGAAATCAAGCTGCTGCATGTAATCTTGGCATAAACGAATCGATGGTGAGACGGTGGAGACGCCAGTGTGAAGAACTGAGTCAATGCAAAAAGATGACAAAAGCTTTCAGAGGTAATCATAGCAGATGGCCTGAACTTGAAAACTTTGTTGAAGACTGGGTTAACACTCAGAGAGCAGGCAGCTGCGGTGTTTCCACCGTGCAGATCAGACTGAAGGCTAAAGCAATTGCCACCAAAATGAAAATCAAAGATTTTAGAGGTGGGCCATCGTGGTGTTTTAGATTTATGAGATGAACAGGCCTGTCCGTCAGGGCACGCACAACTTTGTGTCAGCAGCTCCCTCCCGACTACGAGGAAAAACTTGCTAACTTCCGCACATTCACTCAAACAAAGATAGCGGAGAATTCCATCGGGCCAGATGATATCGTAAATATGACTCGGACTGTTAATAAAAAAGGTGACTCATCCATCACACTGAAAACAAGTGGCCATGAGAGAACGCATTTTACTTGTGTTCTGAGCTGCACAGCATCCTGACTGAAGCTTCCACCGATGGTGATTTTTAAGCGGCTGACAATGCCAAAGGAAAAATTCCGGTGAAGGTCAATAAGAAAGGTTGGATGATGGAGAGCCTAATGAAGGATTGGCTCAGAGAGTGCTACACCAAGCGACCAGGGGGATTTTTTCACAGAAAAAAAGCGTTGCTCATTATGGACAGTATGAGGGCCCATATAACAGATTCAGTGAAAGCTGCCATCAAGAGTACAAACTCAATTCCAGCTGTGATACCTGGGGGCACCACTAAGTATTTGCAGGCACTGGACATCAGCGTGAACCGGGCATTTAAAGTGGCACTCCGCCTTGAGTTGGGAGGCTTGGATGATGAGCGGCGAGAAATCTTTCACCAAAACAGGCCGCATGCGAAGAGCATCTTTAACTCTAACTAACTTTAACTAAGTCTGCCAGTGGGTGACGAGATCCTGAGGCTGTTCAATTCGGACACTGAAGAAGAGAACTTTGATGGTTTTAGTGCACAGGAGGAAGATGAAGAAGGCGATTAATGACTTTTCCTGATAGGCTGCAGTATATATACGGTATATATTTTTACCGGTTTTTAGGAGATATTGGAATGTTGTTCGTGCACTGTTGAGTAAAAAAACATAAGCAACATAATTTGTGTGTTACCGATACATATGTATATTTAAAGGTAGCCATGTTCCAGGCACTATTCCAAAAAAAAAGCATTTGCAATATGTATTTTGTTTATGTTACCATACGGATTAAATTAAAAATTAAAAATCCTCACGTATAATATCTTTCTGTGTAAATATCTCATATTATAACGTGAGACACCTGCAGCTTAAAATCCAGTGCAGCCTGTACAAGTACAAAATTGATTTTCTTTCGTAAAGTAGAGCATGCAGCTTTTAATCAGGTGCGCTCTGTAGTCTGGAATTTACAGTAATGGTACGAATTGAGGGGGGACAAGGCGGTGCAGTGGTTAGCACTGTCGTCTCACAGGAAGAGGGTTCTGATTCAAGTTGTCTGACTTTGTGTGTCAGCCCTGTGATTGCCTGGGGACCAGTCCAGGATGTACCCTGACTCTCGTCGGTAGTAAGCTGAGATGGGCTTACTCTGATAGATAAGCACTTTAGAAAATGGACGAGAGAATTGAGAATTGATACTGATACTATATAGTAGAACAGTGATAGTGCGAAAATGTCCACAGTCCAGTTTCACATCTCCTCCCTACTGAACTGCTACCAGTGGCCATCCCCATTCAGTGTGTGTATTTGTGGCTCAGCCCTGCCCTCAGTCAAACAGACACACAGACCTGCAACTCTTTATACGTCAGTGAAACAGAGAGCAGAACAGAGGAGAGAGACGGCAGTATAAGCTGAACAACCTCAGAAGCTGTGAGCTGTTATTGCCTTGGGGCTGCATGTCTTATCCATGTGTACCCCATCCTCCACCATACTAAAATGTAAGGTAGTTGTCTTCCCTGGATATTATTCTTAATATTATTATTATTATGTTATATCATTTAAAAATCGTGTTATTAAAAGCCAAATGACATCTGATTGTTATCATGACGATCATTTCCTGGGGAGCAGACATGTGAATAGAATCTGTGTTAAACCTTTGACATACAAACTTTAATTAGGTCTCGTTGTTGATTGCAATCAACAGCCAATCAGAAATGTCATACAGGAAGTATTCTTTTTAATTGCTGCAATGGAAAACAAGAGCAGCCTATCAAGGAAAAAGTCTAGGGCTGCTGTTTAAAAAAAATATATAAATTAAAAAGCAGAAGGATATATAGACTATCCAATATTATGCACCAGATCGTTTTAAATTGTTCATGGTACAGATTTTTAGGAAATGAAACTTTGAACTGGTTATTTTATGTATCTTTGTATTTATAATGCATATATAGGCCTTTACTGTCAGACAATATAGTAAACATTAAAAAAAACAAACAAAATACAGGAATCGTGGGCCTGTTACATCAAGACCTACTTATTGTAGTTTCTGTAAAACAATACCCTAAATCACATTGGTCAGCTGTGGGAAATGAGCGCTGAGTCGATGGTGTAATTTGTCAGGTTTTAGACTTTTGAAGACCACATTCTTTTACATGTACTTGCAAGTTTAAGCTTGTCTAGAATTTTTGGTTTAAACCCACTTTCAACAAATGCTTCACTTTCAGAAATATTGCTTCTTGTGCAAACACACACACACACAAATGCAGCACTTTATACATCCATGAGCAGGGGAGTGAGACAAAGATGCTGATGTAAGATATAACTTTATTATAGATGGATAGATCTGGATATATTCTTACTGGCTTTGTAAATGCAACACTGTTCCTGCCAAAGCACATATTGTGACTTTGGGTTAGGAATGCCTTTCCTCTTGGTCTCAGCTTTCCCTGAAGATCTTGATACAATGCCAGAAGAAGACAAAAAGAACTTGTGACATAGTGGAAGATTGTCTGTTGTATGAGGTTGTTTTCCATTCGATTATCCTCAAAGCAACAGTGTGTTATATTTCCAAAACAAGTAACATTACTGAAACAACAGTCTAAATCGCTATTTATTTATTCTTATTTATTTATTTTACCCACGGAATACATATCAACATTTCCATAAATCATTTATTGCAGGGCTGTTGGATGAAATTTGCATTAGTTCTAGCTAGGTGTGTGTAATAAACTGGCAGGTGTTTCCTATCTAGCTTTTTCTACATTGTCTCTAAATCTCTTCACCTTTTTGTTTCCTCTCTCAGCCATCACTGACGACTCAAAGGAAGCTTACCATAATGCCTTTGATATCAGCAAAAGCACGATGCAGCCCACACACCCAATCCGCCTTGGTCTTGCCCTGAATTTCTCTGTTTTCTTCTATGAGATCCTCAACGAGCCTGACCAAGCCTGCCGGCTGGCCAAATCCGTATGTGTACAACATCACATAACTCTCATTTCATACTGATGAGGATATTAAACTGCAAACTTATTCATATCACATTATTTTTGTAAGGACTTGTCACACTAAATGTTATTAAACACTCACAGTGACAGCAATAAAACCTGTGTGCAGATGAATTGAAACAGAACAAATCGTCATTCTTCCGGCAGTTAAAAAAATGTGTTTTGAATCCCGTAGGCTTTTGATGATGCCATTGCAGAGCTCGACACACTGAGTGAAGAGTCGTACAAAGACAGTACACTAATCATGCAGCTACTGAGAGACAACTTGACAGTAAGTTTTTCTAAGTTTCCATTTCTTAAGCAATGTACCGGTTCAGATGATCTGAGTGGATGTTGTGCGCAAAAGAATAATGTGGTTTATTGAAACGCGGACTGAAACTAATTATTTGTCTCCTCGATGTGTATGCTGAATAATATATGGTGATATTTCTATTTGTATTATCAGTCAATAACCCCTTACTATGATACAAGAGTAAGGAAAACAAAGTATTTTTCTGGTCACAAAATGTCTTTAATTATGTTTATCATTATTATTTTATTATTTATTTATTATGTTTTGCTTTGATCCTTTTGCTCTCCCCCCTCTCGCTGCTTCTTTCGACTGCTAATGTTTTTGTCTTTTCTCAGCTGTGGACCTCTGATAACCAGGCTGAGGGAGAGGATACAGAGGAGCCTAAAGATTGAGCCAGACCCCCATAGCCATCCTTGTCTATCTGCCATTGTCCCGGCTCATCTTCATCATGATTATCTACAATGACACCACCTCATTATCATCATTCTCGTCCATCTCTCTCCATCGTTTTTCTAAGTTCTCTCAACACTC
This sequence comes from Scatophagus argus, assembly GCF_020382885.2. Classification (NCBI taxonomy): domain Eukaryota; kingdom Metazoa; phylum Chordata; class Actinopteri; family Scatophagidae; genus Scatophagus; species Scatophagus argus. The sequence continues at coordinate 4,421,631 of NC_058501.1, forward strand.
ATCTCACTCCTATCGGTTTACTATTTTTTTTCTTTTGTAGTAACTGGGGGGAAAGGGATGGGGAGGGTAAGTTTTAAATTGTGTGGTGGGGAGGGGGGGTCCACATGGAAGCGTAAAGTTTGTGTGGGGTGGTTGTTTGTCTGTTGACTTTTTTTTTGTGTGGGAACAGCAGGGGTGTTGTATTATGGTGGTGGGTAAAAGGACCAGTTTTCAACTCATGAAACATGCAGCAGATTGAATTATTAAGAGTCAGAAAACTGTTATACTTTATGTGTATCATTTTCATATTTAAGGTCCTGTTCTTGATTAACAGCATGTTTCGATGATGCGTCTGTGGGTTCACAAAATCAGGAGTTGGCTCCTCACACCTTGGGAGAGTCTGCATTTGGCAAGATGAATGATAGCAGAGGTAAAGACAGTGAAGGTGTAATGGAGACAGAAAGCAAGATTTTGTTGGAACACATTGGTTACATTCCATTGACTGTCAGTTGCTAAATTTTCTATTATTTAGTTTTGTTTTCTTTTTTTGGGTGATCTGCTTTTGTATTTCTATGTATCAATTACGAGGTATAGAAAATTTTGAAGAACAAAAGAGCACGCAAGCTTGTTATTGTTGATGTTTTTATGAACTCAGCAGTAAAAAACAATCCCTTGTGCTTATCTAGTTACTGCTTTTTCAACATTTTTATTTGTTTTGTCTTCTCCTTTATTCTTTCAATCCTTGCCTGAACTGCATGTTGGTAAGAAGTAGTTTGTGGAGGTGTAAGGAAGATTGTTGTCGGGCGGGCTAGCTTTGTTCATGTCTTTTGAATTTTCATACAGAACATGTAAGCATAACTGTTGTTTGGGGGGAAATGAGTAATTTCATCTAAGTGGAATAAAAAAAGCAGCATGTCTTGCTGTATTTGGATGTTAAATCCAGCAACCATTACGACTCAGCTGCTCTTTATTTCTGTGACTCACTGTACAAGTAAGTGAGTCACCCTGAGGTGGAGACAGGGAGCAGTCAAGTAGACCCACAGAAAGTCCTCTTTCATTTCAAACCAGTGTGTTTCAGTGTCCCCACTGTTGCTGGTCAATGATGCCTTTTGTTCCTTCCCGATGCATCCTCCTTCAACTACACCATGCAGACTTGTCAATGGAAAAACCAAAAATTCCCTGTACCCCGGAAAATATGAGAACTACCCAACAGGCATGCAGGCCACACCCTTGAACAAACGAGCTTTGGGGACAGCAGTCATGGAAGGTTTTCAGATATTATGTTATTATGATATTTGTTATTTTCCACTTCAAAACTAAGTTAATCAAAGAATACTAAAAGCAATTGGGTGAGCAATTTAGGAACAACCATTTCACTGTACTCTGCAACCATGTGTCTTGTTCCAAAATCAAAATGCTTCTGCTGCTTTTGAGTTGAAAAGGGAAAGTTACCAAAACCCTCTGGGTGTGTCAGTCCCTCTGTCATTACTACGTGGGAAGAGGGCACTGCAACACTGCCACAGAGGAATGTGGAGCTGCAGTGCCAGCTCTTCAACCATTACCACGAGTGAACAGAAATACAATGAAGAGCACACCTGCGGAGTTGGCCTCATCCAGTCTGCACACAAGTGTCCTGTGGGTGAAGCATAAAGATATACGCTATATAGCCAAAAGTGCCTCTGAATTCAGGTGTGGTATGGGGCTGTTTTTCAGAAACACTCCAAAATCCCGCGGAAAGCCTCCCTCACAGACTGGAATCTTTCACAACCGCAAAGAGGGGACCAACTCCACACCAATGTCCATCCACTTCGGGTGCGATGTCACCAAAGTAACGTTGGTGTAATGGTCACGTGTCTCAGTACTTTACTGTTTATATAATGTACCGTGCATTGTAATCAAACTGATCGAAAAATCAATTGCGAGTATTGTCTCATATAGTCTGCAACCTCCTGTAGGAAGAATGTTGGTAGTGTTTGCACATTTTAAGGGTAATTAGTCATGTTATATTAACTATCACTGTACTCTCGGGTTGATCCATGATGACGATCTGCTATTTGTGAACATTAATCACTTTAATTAAGGGATCCTATATTTTAAGACAAAAAGGGCATAATATGTATGAAATTTATTCAGTCAAGCCAAAACGTTTGTTAAAACACAATTTTGAATTTTGTGACAGCAGATCTTCTCAGCAGAGCCAGAGCCTATTCATTCTCCAGAAAAACAAAAATGCCTGTAAATCAAGTTACTCTCCAGTTAGGTGACATTTTTTTTACGAGAGAGCTCGGTGTTCGCTGCAAAAGGAAATGAGTGCACCGGATAGATTTAAAAAAAAAAAAAAAAAGTGCACAGGGAAGTGTATATGACTAAGGCTGTTCGCCCAGCTGACCACTGAACCATTCCGCATCTGATGACAAACTATGGTAGACACGACTATAAATTCTAAGTTAATATAGGGAAGACGACGACGACATAGCATGCAGACACTAAGTATCGCGAGATCGATGACGTCAACTTTGGTGACCGCGCCGTGGTTTCGACAGGAATCGGGAAACAACCTCCACCGACCTTCCTTTCATTCCGGTAATCCGTCTGCGTAGGGTGTGCTCCGGAGCTAGTCTCTGCACACATTTTATTATTATGAAACAAACCAAAAGCTAGAGAGCACACGCAGACATATTTTTATAAGAAAAATAAAAATCGGTGAAGCAGGATTTCATTTGCCAACTCAAGCAACGCGAAGAAGACGCTGACTTCGAAAAAGAAGAAAAGACGGAACAAGAAGAACGCTAGCAAGCCTATATTAGCGTCATTGTTGAAAGCGTGGGTGATCAACGTTAGCTAGTCATTGTTAAACATTTATTTATCCCTTTAAGGGCCTTGCCATTCAAGTTATCATTGTAAACGAGGATATTACAATCGAATATTATCGGTAATTTAGCTTACTAACGGACTGTAGAAAAGTACAGATTCAAAAGTCTGAGAGCCACATTGGGTAGGCCACGTTCCGACATTTTGCTAATCGAGCTAACAAGCCCACGTTGCTAACCGCTCAGATATAGGTGTCTTCTCTCGTGATATTTTAGTGAAGAAACCGTGAAATATCATTCATTCTTAGAGGCTGATATTACCTGACGGTTGTCAACAAAAAGCGGAGCTAGAATTCACGTTGTGTTGGCTGTGAACACGCGTCGTCCGACATGAATCCCAGCGCGCCTAGCTACCCAATGGCTTCCCTCTATGTGGGGGACCTGCACCCAGACGTTACCGAGGCCATGCTCTACGAGAAATTCAGCCCGGCTGGGCCCATCCTGTCCATCAGAGTATGCAGAGACATGATCACCCGCCGCTCCCTTGGTTATGCTTATGTCAACTTCCAGCAGCCCGCTGACGGTAAGTTCACCATAATGTCTAGCAAATATAGCGAAGACGAGGGAGGTTTCACTCTCTGACTCCATTTTGAACGTGCATTATCCATGCCATGTTATAGCATTTCTGCTAAATTGGCACTCTTCGTGCTTCAGTTAACAATCTTACGTGACGCAATTGAATGATAAATTGCTGAACAGGTCATACTATTGTCATAAAATTATTGGCGGGAAATGATTGTTGGTCTCTTATGTGCTAATAGAAGTGCTGGAATTATTACAATAGATAAAACATCAGATGTAGGATCCTAGTGTCATCACACGTCTTTATATTTCGGGCCTTTTTTTTTTTTAGCTGAGCGAGCACTGGACACCATGAACTTTGATGTGATCAAAGGGAGACCTCTGCGCATCATGTGGTCTCAGCGTGACCCTTCCCTGAGGAAGAGTGGCGTGGGCAACATCTTCATCAAGAACCTTGACAAGTCCATTGACAACAAGGCCCTCTATGACACCTTCTCTGCATTTGGAAACATCTTGTCCTGCAAGGTTGTCAAGGCAGCATTTTGTCTGAGTGTTTTTGTTTGAGTTTTTTTTTTTTAAATAGATAGCACTACTTTGCATGACTAAAGGTTGCAGCTACTTGTGTGTGTGTGTTTTTAAATGCATGGTGTTTGGGATAGTTTTTGACATGCTCAAATCTCCCCTCTTCAAAGGTGGTTTGTGATGAGAATGGCTCAAAGGGTTACGGCTTTGTGCACTTCGAGACCCACGAGGCTGCCGAGCGGGCCATTGAGAAAATGAATGGCATGTTGCTCAATGACAGAAAAGTGTAAGTGGGGCTACTCACTCCCTTATATAAATTAATATGTTGGGCTGGGAAACATTAACATGCAAATTTTACATCTAATCATAGATTGTGTTTAGTTGCACCTTGTCCTTGAACTCACCTGCCAGTGATGCCTAATATACTTTGTTTTTTGTTCTTTTAATATATACAACTAGATGACAATCCACAAATATTGCCAAGCATTGCGAGATGTTAAGCATCTTGCAGCATTAAACTTAGAGAACTCCTTTTCAGTGTGTTGTGCAGTCCTGATCAGAATGATTAAGTTCTGGTTGGTTTGTAATGCTGTGTACAGCTAGCACAGTATGTATTTTTTGTAGTTAATTACTTATTTCTTTCTAATGTGGCACTACGAGAAGCGTTGTTTAAAGTACTTGACGTCTGATATTTCTTCTAATATGTCACATCATTTGACCGACAGATTTGTTGGACGCTTTAAATCGCGTAAAGAGAGGGAGGCTGAACTTGGGGCACGTGCCAGAGAGTTTACCAATGTTTACATCAAGAACTTTGGGGAGGACATGGATGACGAGAAGCTAAAGGAGTTGTTTGGCAAATACGGTAAGAGAATGACAGAATTTCAGCAGTGCAGCATGTTATGCGTTACCAATGTGATTTAGCCTGTTAAATATGTTGTATTTTGTAGGGCCGGCACTGAGCATCCGCGTTATGACTGATGAGAGCGGCAAATCCAAGGGATTTGGCTTTGTCAGCTTTGAGAGACATGAAGATGCACAGAAGGTTGGGATCAGCTCCTTGTTCTCCTAGGGCACATTGTTTATTGACTTGTATCTAATATTTGGAAAATGAAACTTCAGTGGTTGGTTGGTTTACCTGTGCAAATGGCTTTGATTTAGTACAAGCATACTTACGTTTAGCTTATTTCAGTGGTCTGTTGCATATTTCCTTGCAGGCCGTAGATGACATGAATGGTAAAGAACTGAATGGCAGACAGGTGTATGTGGGCCGTGCACAGAAGAAAGGGGAACGCCAGAATGAGCTCAAGCGCAAATTTGAGCAGATGAAACAGGATCGCATGACCAGATACCAGGTATGTTGTCTGTCTAGTCTGTCACTGAAACTTTGTTCAATAGATCATGTGACCAGGAGCATTATGTTTTTGGGTTGTCCGTCAGTCTCGTTCTTGCAAATGTGATATCACAGGTTGTGTCCATATTTCACATTTGGTCAGATGTTGAGTTGATGACATTACACAACATTGTCATTTTGCATATACCAGGGTGTCAACCTGTATGTGAAAAACCTGGATGATGGCCTGGATGACGAGCGTCTGCGTAAAGAATTCTCTCCATTTGGAACCATAACAAGTGCTAAGGTAAAGACTTAAGTACTTGGTTTGTAAATGTTGAAAGATTGGATTACAAATTGAATTTGTCTTTAGCTGTTTAACTTGCAGTGTGATTTTTTTTTTTTTTTTTTTTTTTGTGGTGATTAACAGGATGAATCTTCATCAGCATGGATGCTAATTAGTTTCTTTTCCTTTCAAGGTGATGATGGAGGGTGGTCGCAGCAAAGGCTTTGGCTTTGTGTGCTTCTCTTCCCCAGAGGAGGCCACTAAAGCTGTAACAGAGATGAATGGGCGCATTGTAGCTACAAAGCCCCTCTATGTGGCCCTGGCCCAGCGCAAGGAGGAGCGTCAGGCCCACCTAACCAACCAGTACATGCAGAGGATGGCTACTGTCCGCGCTGTTCCCAACCCTGTCCTCAACCCATATCAACCTGCCCCACCCTCAGGCTATTTCATGGCGGCTATACCTCAGGTGAGTCTCAGCCTCAGTCAGCTTTGTTGTGGAAATGTGACATACGACATGGCATATTTTGTTAGTATTCTGCCATGACCATACCTGGAACCACGCTGCTTAGCTGAGTATAAACTGCGTAAAGCACTTCTGTGCTGTATTGGGAAGCTGTCTATATTAAAACATCTTGGCCGTAGGATACCATGTAACAATGAATCTGTCTTCGTACTTCTCAGGCCCAAAACCGTGCTGCATACTACTCTGCCAACCAGCTGGCGCAGCTCCGCCCCAGCCCCCGGTGGGCCACACAAGGCGTGCGTCCTCAGCGTGAGTAGATGCACCTGGCGCACCGCTTCATGATTCCATGAGCTTTTAACTAATACTTTATTAATTGGAATGCAAGTTGATGTAAATGATGTGGTTATTAGCTCCATCCTTTAACAATGGAAAAACTGCATTCTACTCATTTCATTGTGGATCTCAAATTGTTTCCTCTTTCTTCAGACTTCCAAAACATGCCCAATGCCATGCGCCCATCAGCTCCCAGGCCCCAGACCTTCAACACCATCCGTCCCAACACCACCACCAACACCCAGGTCCCACGCATGATGGCTTCCCAGCGTATGCGTAAGTATTTCAGCTTTCTGAACACTTCACCTGCTACATTTTGTTTTGTTGCTGTTGCCCATTAGTCACCTGAGATTTGAGTGCCTTTTCCAACTTCCTCACTTCAGCGACCCAGGCACTCAGCCAGCGTCCTGCGGGTGCTTCAGCCACTGCCGCTCCAGTGCGCACCATGCCCCAGTACAAATATGCTGCTGGAGTGCGCAACCCCCAGCAGCACATGGCCTCCCAGCCACAGGTCACCATGCAACAGGTACGAACTCCATTGGCTTTCACCGTACCAGTACTGATCTTATTGTTTATTTCAATCACAAACACTAATATCTCACATTAGTTTCAAAATTTAAACTAACTGACAGTGAGCAACTTTTTAATCACCATTTAAACAAAAATAATTTCTAAAGACTCAAATATGCCAAGCACAGTAACCAGGATTTGAGTCATAGTAATATAATTAAGCATAATTTGAATCGGTAACAGTACCCAGCATTGGTGATTCATCCGTATTGCACAGAAATAGGTTGTGATTGTTACTCATTAGTGGTAGCTATAGTTTTGACAGTAGAATTTGTCACTTGACTCAGATCTTTTTCCTCCCTCCCCCTTTCTTAGCCTGCTGTCCATGTCCAAGGACAGGAGCCCCTGACTGCCTCCATGCTGGCTGCTGCCCCTCCTCAGGAGCAGAAGCAGATGCTGGGTTAGTATAACATCTGTTGAGAATTATAATGAACTAAAATGAACAGAGCTGTTTTTGAGCAGTAGACACAATACATTTTCAAAAATGCACTCAGCAAGCAGTAGAATTATTCCTAGTAATCAAGTTATTAGACATTAGTTATGCTTTTGTACATTTTTAAAATGGTTGTTGATGACTGTTGTTCTTCCTTCAGGTGAGCGTCTGTTTCCCCTGATCCAGAACATGCACCCCAGCCTGGCAGGCAAGATCACGGGTATGCTGCTTGAGATTGACAACTCAGAGCTCCTCCACATGCTTGAGTCACCTGAGTCGCTGCGCTCAAAGGTCAGTTAATAGCTAATCTGTTACAAGTTGATGAGATTATTGTCTCTAACTGATCGTGCCAATGTCATCGTGCTGCTTCAATGAATTCAGCTGTTAAGTTTCATATGCATTGGGTTCATTAAGTGTTTTGTTGTTCTAGGTGGATGAGGCTGTTGCTGTGCTTCAGGCCCACCAGGCCAAGGAAGCTGCTCAGAAATCCACCACCCCTGCTGGTGTTCCCAGTGTCTAAGGTGTGTGAAGGAGGGATTTGATTTTTAGTTCAGGATTAACAGATGTATGGAAATTATTCAGTAGATGTCATGAGTAAATGAATGACAGCATTAGCATTAATATCTTTTTTGTCTTTTGACTTTCAGATTAAACATTTTGAAACCTGCTTCACCGATGGAAAAAGAGAAAAAAAAAAAATTAAACATCGAAAAACCTAAAACTCTGAAAACATCGCAAAATGATAAATCATTTCTTAAAAAAAGAAGAAAACAATTGACTCTGCCAGGTCTAGGTATGGTTTGACTAGACCTTGATCATAAACAAAAATTTGTTGAAAAAAAAAGCAAAATGGAGAAAAAAAATTGAGATTATAAATTTGAATGCATTACTCTGTTTTATGTCATTTTACTGTCAGTGCTCAGAATATCATGTTCAGGAGGGTGTTAGCTGAGCATTTTGAAAGATGCTTTGTATTGTAAACTGATGGCTGTAATAAATTCTCATTCAAAATGTATGCCTCTTTCATTTCTAAATGTACTCAGGAGCATTACACATAAATGACACCAAAACCAGAATATTGGAAAAACCATAAACCAATACCCCCAAGACCTAAGTGACACCAGTTTGGTTATTGCATGTGTAGCAGGGCAGTTTTTGAGCTGATGATTGAACACATTCATGTAATGGTACTGTGAGGCTATGATGGACAATACTGCTGTCTTCCACCAGGTGTCACTGTTACTCAGCAGATCAAACATTTTCTTGGCTTATGGATATTATGTATTTGATTCTTTGTGTTTCTAATCTGTACGGTATCTGATTTACAGTTTTAGACATGTTTCTTAGTCTACAGATGTTCCTAGCAAATAGTACAAATTTGTTGGTACTGAATGCATATTATGGATCCATAAATAACAATTTTATTTGATGGAGATGTGATCTACATTAATGATACTCATTCACTGAAAGTAGGATAGCTTTGTATTAAAAAGTAACTTTAGTGGCATCATTAAACCTGATTTCTATCGGATGAAATGCCACTTTGACGATATATAGACTGACAATTTTCTGTCTTGCTCAACTATCACTAGGATTTATATTCATATTGATTTCCTTATGACATATTCCACAGTGATAAAAGATTTTTGTCACGTGTTGTTGGTTTAAGAAATGTGGGACTAATGGACAATTATATTTTATTAGCTACTGAAATAGAATAACACAGGATTAAGGAAGAAAAACATTTCATTTTGTAAAGAAAATCAGTGTTTTAATCATATATGTTCAGTGTGGAGGCCATGCCCAGGAATGGCACTGCATCCCTCATGTGTCTTCTGCCTTCTGAATATATGTGTGGTTGTCATCTGTTTATTGTATCTCTCACAGCCTTTTTCCTACAATGCCAGTACTGTTTACTTCCCTCCACTTAAAACGGTACACTGTCTGACATGTTTAATAGTGGTGTCATGCACCACCTTCAAACAGATAATCCTTCTAGCCAGAAAAGACAACATCTTGGAACTGACAAAGTATGAAAGTATCAAGAGGATGAAGGAAAAGGTACACTACCTGCTTGGTTTTTTTACATATTTATTGGAAACATTAAGCCGCTGCTGGTCCAGTCTTGTGCCTGTCCTCTCAGATACAGAAGGTCTCTGATGTTTTTGGTTGAATCCTTATGAGAAGTTGATAGTAGGACTCACACAATATCCTCTCATGTAACCTGACAATACTAGATCAAAAGCAACTCACTCAGTTTTCTCTTGCTACTCATTTATAAAGGGGTGGCCCGAATGTTTATTCTTTATTTAGATAGTAGAAAAAGAGGAAGTCGTTTGTGCAGACAATATATAAAACTGGTTGGAATCATTCTCTGATGGACCTTCTCCAGCTGAGCTTTTGATCCTTAGAAATTTCCTTCAAGTTATTGTATGTTTTTGTCACATTGCCATTGCTTACTTTACTGATGTCATTCTATTGGACCAAAACCATGATGTAATATAGGCTCTTCCAATGTCTCCCCTGACACTCCAGCACAAACGCTCACTGGCTCAGGATCAGTCGTTCAAATTTCAAAACCTACAGTACATGGCTGACCCAAAACAATTTTGCACAGGGATTTTCATAGGATTATCCAGCATGATGTTTGTTCATATCTATTTGTGGTTCGCGGGGAGAATTTTTTCACACCCATAGTTTGATAGCACCATCAGTGCTGTATTTACCTTATGTTCTCAGAGTTTTGTACTGGTTTTCATGTGGATGGAGCTTTAATGTGGCCTGCCTTGTGTTAGTGTAGACTTGGAGTTACTCTCTGGTAAGATGCATGTACATTTCTGTTTTGTTTACGCTATGGTCTGCACTTGTTTGTGAAAGAACCCCCAGATTACTCTAATTCCTGCTGTGACATGGTTTCCACAGTCTGACTCAGGCTGTTTTTGTCAGCTTTCCTCTCTAAGCAGGCTTTCCTGTATAGAATGCTTGCCACAAGTAAACAAGGTGTTTCTAACGTGTCTGTGAATATATGACAGGCAGTGGTGACCAGAGCTGTAAAAAATTTCACCAAAGCATTCATCACTTCTTCTTGTGTCTCTTTAAATAACGATAAACACACAGAAAGATCATGTAATCCTCTCTAGCTTGGATTAGATTTGTCTGTCTGGAGCTGTCTGCTCATGTAGGTTTAAACCAACCTGAAAATAAAAAAGATTTTATATATAGATTATTTATGTGACGTAATGGAAGGTATTCCTGACAAGAGTGCGCTTAGCACATGACTGAAGTGCATAAACTGCACTCTTGGGTACATAATATTTCTTGGATTCACAAAAGAAATCCGAAGCAAAACTTCTTCATGCATGGTGATTCAAGCCACTTTGATCTTTCAGGCTTAATAATACAGTCCATTAATGGCATTTATGAGGGGCTGTTTACTCAGCCTGACAGATAATTATATGGCTGTTTAACCAGTTGCTATGGACAGAGAACTGTTTGTCACAGAGAAGTCCCCAAGCTTAACAATGACATCAAGCCTCACTGGCCTCCTGTGCCCCTGACCTGTAGTCTATTTTTTAAATGTGACTAAATGTCAAAGATTTTATTTGACAAGCTACATGGTAGCTTATCAAAAAATATAGATATAAATCAGTTGGGTGCTGCGTACCCAAGAGATTAATAATTATAATAATAAGAAGAATACATATCTTTCACAGTTTATATAGCGGCCCTCTCGGAAAAGGTAAACCAAAGTGTGGGGTTAAACTCAACCATTAGAGTCATGAAACTTCTCAAAATCTCGCGATGCGATTTGAATTTCTGAGCTGGAACGAGAATAGTGAACAACAGAGCAAGCTCTGTAGGAGCTGTTGTCGATCGAAGCGAAACGGATAGGTGGGACCGAAGACAGAGGAAAATAAGTGTTAGTGGGGACGTAGTTCACGGCGGTGCACAGGAACCGTTGATTGATCAACTTGAAATCGCTTTTGGAAAGCGGAACGTTTCCGTTCGTCTTTGTTACTCTCTGCAGAACAAGTGTCACTAGCAACAGACGGTATGTTCTCATCGTTTCTAGCTAACCTTGCTAGCCAGCTGCTAATGCTCTCCGTGTTTGGTAGTTAGCTGACTGGTATTCTTGGAACACTTCTGCTTGTTCATAGCTATATTCTGCTAATATTATGTATCTTGTTTTTTGTCTGGACACGTGTACCATATGGTGATACTTTGTGGCGTAAACTGATATTAAACACTATAAACCATGTCTAAGCTAAACCTAGATTGATAGCTAATCTAGGTTTACTGGGAAGTAAAACACAAGGAAGAGTAACTAACGTACAGAATGTAACGCCAACTGTTGACATTATAGTTAAAATAACGATTACGTACTAATATATGAGTTGTAGGCTTCAGGTTGCTGTTAGTTACAGATGTTGAGTCTTTAATCAACGTCAGGTACTGCAGCAATTCGTTCAACTTGGACTGCAAGAATGATTTTCAAATGTCAAGATAAAAACAGCTAGCAGCAGGAGAAAAAGTTGGCTCCTGATGTCTGTAACGTTAGGTCTTTCCCACAGAATTCAGCTAAACTCAAAGTTAAACAGGGTTCTTTGTCAGTTGTAGATTTGAGAGCTGTCTCAGGTGGGTAACTAAATGCTTCATGCTTATTTCTGTTTTAATTTATTTATTCATTTTTTTTTGTGGAAATTACAGAAATTGGCGAGAGCCTGCTTGGCATATTCTATTCTTCAGTATTGTGGGGTTTGCCAGATAACATGCAGATAACTTTGGCACTACCTGTGATTCTTCTTTTACTGCTTGGCTCAGACAGAAAACATACAAAATGCAAGTATGGATTTTCAGGTTTGAGGTAATGAAGACTAGACATATTACCTGCATAGATGTCAGCTTGATCAGCATCAAGATGTTGATAGATAGTTGATGCTTTGCTGGGGACTCACAAATGAAGCTGTAATTCTTGTGACATTAATCATCCCTTGCCTAAATCTGAAAGGAAAGTTAGAGCTCCTCTTATTAAGGTGCAGATGAACTGTGTCATGCTGTGAATGCACTTCGCTAAAGGAACACGGAACACTTGGTTGATATGTTTTTACACACGCTACATTTGCCCCATAATTGTCGTTTACTGGTGGTGGCAAGGGGAGGATTGAAGCCACAAACTCTGGCTTCTCTGTATTGTGGGAACCATAGCTCAGTGCAAATACTGTTGGGCTGTGTTGAGAAATGAGACTGAATAGCATCAAAGAATGCTGTAGTCCATTTCTCTCATAGTCATTAAGTGTTTGGTCTGTATAGTTGAGTGTTATCACGACAATATATCCATATTGAAAAACATAAAAAAATGGGAACAGTTCACTGAAGTAGTACATAATAGATAAGCGGTTCTTGGTGTTGTAATACTGTTTGCCATAATGTAAATTGTTCACTGTGAAACATGCTCTGTTTTGACGTTACTGGTCAAATGATTCTTTATGTTCTTGACAGCGTCACTTGTTTGTGGTTTATTTCCAGAGATTTTTTTCAATGTTAAAAATTTGTTGCATATAGCAACAATAGCAACAGCTGTGGCTTTAAATTTTACAGCCTCTTCTAGTCATGAAGCTGAATCTTAGAGCATGTTGTTGTCCTTAATCTTTTAGAGGGATCTTAGAAGGATCTTTTTGGTTTATTTTTATAGTGAATGGTCATCTGTTTTTGCTGAGACTACTACTACAATAATGCCAAATCACTCTTGTTTATGACTAACATTTTGTTAAGCAATAAAAGAGGTTAACTATTTCCTTGCGTTTGGTTAGCTTTTTGTTTGGAAAAAGGCTGCACTTCTGCTATATACTACTAAAAATGTTAAATATCAGAAATTAGAGGGGTAAAATTGTAGAAAGTCATTGCTGCCATTTTATTACTCTGCACTACAGATTTGTAATGGAGACACCTCACAATTAATATGTTGTTATGAGAACTGATTTATTTATTTATGTTTATGGGTGCAGGAGGCAGTCCTCAAAAGTCATCAATGTGTGGGTGTCAGAGGGCCTACCTGGGCTTAGCAGCATGTTGTCCAGACCGGTGTGTTCTTTCAAAGAAAGGTCACTTGCACACTATAGTGACCTGACCTGTGTTCTCTGTGTATGTGTTTGTGAGGACACGTGTGTGACCTCCCTGTCTTGTTCTGTTGTAAACACAGCTGCAAGGCTAAGTGGTGGTGGTCTGGCCAGCACATCGTGGTGTTTTTGCTGATTGTGATGTGTGTCCAGGGGAGAACAATCTGACAATATTAGGCCAAGATCAGTCGTGAAGGGTCCAGAGTCTATCTTTCAGATGAACTGTTGATATCATGATGTTTAATATCCTCTACTTCTATTTCCAAACTTCATTTAACCACATTGACTAGCAGATCCAACAATGTAGTACACCAGATGGCTATGCTGACTGGACAAATTATGTATTATGCATTAGATATTATGTATCTGGACTAACTTGGTATACAGATGACCGTCCCTTCGTCAGCATGTAATGCTACAGTAGCTTTCAACCATAAGTTTTCATTTGCTACTGATTAAAGTTCGCTACAGACGTTCACTAAGCCAAAGCCTCTATTTAGCTTTCTTCTTGCACTCAATTATACCAGTTTACTAAACAGGTTCACAATGATCACAGTGGCCGTTCATAAAAATATGCAGATAACTTTGGCACTACCTGTGATTCTTCTTTTAATGCTTGGTTTAGACAGAAAGAGGCCTCTCTTTAGCCTCTTTTAAAAATAAAAAATAAAACTATTCTTAAAAATAGTTGTGGTACAGTGGGAACTAGATTTCAGACAAGTTACTAGAAGATTGAATTAGGTGTTGCTAGTTGTCAGGTAACATTAACTCTGTGAGTTGGTTGAAACTTTGGACTGAAATGATTTGAGATGGTTTTGTTTTGAAAATGACAAGTCTTCAAAATGATCTTAGATATAAATTTGATGGGTGCCCAGAGTATGCCAGTTATAACTGAGCATTATGTAATTTTGAATAAAAGACTGAGACAAAAACTTACAGCTTTTTATAATGTAGCATCTAACCCATAGATGCTTTTTTTATGCATACACACAAAAAAAGCATCTAGGTTTACTTAGTAATATTATCATGAACTCAAAATAATGGAGTTAACAAATCATTTGCCACCCTTGGCCTCCCTAGCACCTCTTTCCAGCACATATTTTGAATGACGGCAAGCTATTATTGACCGCCACCAACTTGTAGCCTGTCACGTCTCTTGGTGACATTACAAAAATTATTATTTTTCTATAATCTCCTACTCTGACATGACCATGGAAAAATATGGTGTAGTTCTGAAGTGTGGTATCTTAGCCCATTCGTGGTGTATGCCATCCTTAGTGTATAAACTAAGCCATGCCCGAATAACTTATCACATTCCCACACTTAATTTTCACTCACACATACAATGGAGAGCTGGCACCACAGTACACTGTATGTACTGTATGTACCTACTGAATATACATATACTGTGGAGGTGGCTGTCATTAAGGAAAGCAGTGCTGTAATACTAGCAGACTGAGGTGGACAGAACACAATAGAATACAAGAAAGGAGGACTTGGGATTCAATTGACTTTATTTTAGCTCATGCGATACATTAAAATATACTGCAGTTGGCTCCATACTAACCCTTAAAATAAGCTCAGGACATCCCTAAATATAGGGCTTTACTACTTAGGTTACTAAGCAAATAAGCCAGGCATTCTAAACACTGGCAGCTTACGTCAGAATATAGAAACGCACTGTTCAATTTATTCCTCATGTGTTTTTGGTTTTGTCAAGGCAAAAAAATGGCCACACCCTCCTGCTTGTTTGATAATGAGTAATGTTCCTACTAGTGCCTCCTGCACCCCAGGAAGTTAAGAAATCTAAGGTGTGACAGGCCCGTCATAGCCATGTCTGTTTGCTATGATTGGATAATAACTCTTCCAGGGAGGCGATTAGAGAATGGTCAGAAACAAGAAAACATGAACCCTGGATACTGAAGATTCTCTCTTTAGTTCTAAACAGAAATACAGGCATTTTGATTAGATTTTTATGGACAAATGATTGTGATATTGTTATGATTTTTAGCATCTAATTCTTAAAGATATTATAGCAAAAGAACAAGAGCGTAATGACAGATGGGCACCTATGTGTTTCAGCAATGGAAAATAAAAAATGTAAACATTCCTGTTTTAATCAACCCTCATAACCATTCAATTATTGACTTCTGACTAAGAAGGTGCACCTGAATGCACCAAGGAGTGCCTCTCTCTTTGTGTGTTAAACTCCATCACAGACGAAAGCTAGAAATGCAGCAGTAGCCTCAAATGTTCAGTGTGTATATCGTGGTCAGAACAAACACAACTCATTCAAGACCGCTTATAATTCTGTTTCTGACGGGAAAGTGTCAGAACACACGGTGCATTGCAGTCCGTTGTGTATAGGGCTGTGTAGCTGCAGAACTGTCCGGGTGCCCGTGCTGACCCATGTCCACTGACCCAGCACCTACAGTGGTTATCAGAACTATCCAATTGTCAGACCACGGAGCAATGGAAGAAGGGAGCCTGCTCAGTCAAATCCTGCATCTGTGGGATGTGCTGAAAAACAAGTCTGGTCCCCACCTTGGAGCTTACAGGACTTAAAGGATCTGCTACTGATGGCTTGGTGCCAGATACCACAGCATACATTCAGAGATCTAGTGGAGTCCATACCTCAATGGGTCAGGGCTTTTTTGGCAGCAAAAAATGGGACCTACTCAATATTAGACAGAAGGTTCTAATGTTATGGCTGATTGGTGTATATTGCCTTGTGCTGTATTAATACTGAAATTTGGCACAGAGATTTAACATGAGTCATAATTCAGGATAGCACTCCTCGTTTGTTTCCCAATTCTATTTAGAGTATTGTGTACTTATTGATTTGTTTATTTTGGCTCTTGTTTTGTCATTACCAGAGGAAATGCATCACATACGCCCAATTTATCAGTTCATTCCTTTTTATTTCACATCCTCTTCCTGAGCTCATAGCTCTCTCAGCTGACCAAAAGTGCCATGAAGCTTACCT
Organism: Scatophagus argus; assembly: GCF_020382885.2. NCBI lineage: Eukaryota > Metazoa > Chordata > Actinopteri > Scatophagidae > Scatophagus > Scatophagus argus. The sequence continues at coordinate 4,438,044 of NC_058501.1, forward strand.
CATTTCCTCCCCTCTTGAGTGAAGTGGGGGAAAAAGAGGGGAAATCTGGGAGAGGGGGGTGTGAGTTGGAGACTGTACTGGCTTTGTTGGGATTGGAAACTTTTCCTTTTCTTCTCCCGGTCAGTTTGCCTTGCCTCTCCTTGTACATTCAACAATACCTTCCCTGTTCTCACTGCTGTTGTGGTTGTTTTTTGCACCATGTTTAATCCCTTGAATCTTTAAAGATTCAAAATACAGCTGAAATACAGTGAAAATCACAATAAGTCCAAGCGCAGTATCCAGTTTTTTGGTACTGTAATACTGCAGAAATGCCCTGGCCTACAAATCATATTCTCCAGACAAAAGGGAACATATTTGTTTGGTCCAGACTCCAAAAATCCAAAATCACATCATATAAATTCATTTATATAAATCATATATATACATATGTATACAGTTCTTTCCAGGGAAAATGAAATGCAAACATTATATTAACTAAAAATGTTAATCGTATTGTCATATGCTTCAAAATATTTGCAGTATGATCTTTTTTTGCAAATTGATCAGCCCTAATTCAAAATACAATGCGTGATACTTGTCTTGTATTTGAACTACTGTATATCTTTACATCCTGCAACAGAGGGAGATTTAATCAACTAATTACACTGATATGTTTTGAATGTCTTCCCAGAACTCCCTAGCACAAGGTTAGAGCTGTCATTTAAATACAGCCATTACTCCCCCCAACACACACAAACACACACACCCTGACCCACACCCCCAGTTTTCAGCTTGCTCCACACTTTGGTGAAAAGGGAGGGACATTGTTTGACTTTCATCCCGCATCAATCAATAGCTCAGCTTGCCTGCCAAGAGGTTGCTCTGTGTCTGTTCATGATGCAGAGCGAGCCTTACTAATGTATTCACTGTCCCCAGCCCCATAGAAGCCCAGGAATGTGCATAGAAGCAGCATTACACAGGAGGCAGGCAGGCCAGGAATGCAGCTGGAGTGATACTGACTGACTACATTGGCTCATGTGCGGCATGTTTCACTGTTCACATTTGTCTGTGTGTCTGCTTCATTCCTAGCCTGCCATCATCCTTGTTTCTTTGTTCGTCTATCTGTCCATCTACCAGTTGTTCTTTGAATGTCTTGTGTCTTTTCTTGTCTCTTAGTGTATGTCTTGTCTTCTTGTGTATCCACATCCTTGCATTTTATTTGTGCCTCTTCTCTATGTGTCCCAACTATGTGAAATAGGATAACTGGTTTTGCATTCTGGTGCTGCGTGGCCACCATGTCAGGCGGTCTGGTTGTGGGTGGTTTCCTTTACCCTACTCATCTAATACCACACACACTGCTTACTACTTATAGAAACACAACTCACTGGTGAGTCTTTGCAGGCTAAGTTTAGACCTAGAAGAATCCCAGGTCTAATTATCGACTGGGTGGAATGATGGGCATTCTACTGCACTGCTTAGTCACCTGGGGTGGTCCTTTACTTTCTGTAAGAGTACAGAAATGTTCTGATTTTCCCCTCTTTTCTCTAGGAAAAGATAAGGCTTAGATATGAAGATGTTTCCTTTAATAACAACCCTTTAGTTTCAGGGTTGGTATGACCAGGCCTATGTTAAATCAGTGTGTCAACGTGACAGGAAAAGAAATTTAAAATGTCCCTAACCTATTGTTACTTTAGTTGGCTTGTTTTGCATAAGTATGTTATTGTATGTGTGTTTAAAGTGATTGTGTAAGATTTCCCGTTGAGAGACCTAGTTCACTCTTTTCCTACGTAGGATGTTGTAATAGTTTTGTTTACCCAAGTGCCATCTTGTACGCTGTAATGAAGGGTGGTTCATTCAGCTGTCAGTATGACAACAGAGTACACTCTGTCATGACTCTCATTTGAAAAAGGCATCTGGTATTCTTTCGTGTGATACTGTGTGTTGCAATACTTAATATCACCAAAATAAAGACATGTTGAGTTAGCTAACTGTTATTAGCTTACTGAGTTATAGTCTTATGTTCATGGACAGAAAGGTGTCAGAAGACACAGTGCTTTGCAGTCTCTTGTGTATGGGGCTGTGTAGCGGCACTGTGATGCTGACCCATGTCCACCGCCAAAAGCGCCTACAATGTGCATGAGACATGTTGAGTTAGCTAACTGTTATTAGATTACTGAATTATGGTCTTATGTTCATGGCCCAGCACAAGCAGCAGCTGTACATCTAAATCCTGAAATTTTGGGAGGCAAAAAAAATATGGGGGCTATTGTTTGTCTTTGTAGAACTGTTGATTTATGAATTAATTATTTAATTGACAGCATTTTGGCTTTGAGTTTAAAATAGCATTTTTTCATATTTATAATTCATAAAAACATCTAGATTCAATGATGTCTCTCAATGATGAATTACATGTCTGTTAGCACATGTTGAGTATTGGATCGGACTGGTCCCAGCTCTAGAGGGATTACATTAATCACTACTACAGGAAATCTGTGGTGCATTTAAAAGTCGAGTGTATCGTAGTTCTCAGCTTGTGTTTAGTGAGATTTGTACTCTCCCAGGCTACAGAAGGTCATCTGAGGTCAATACTGGATCTGTTCTCTCACTGGAATGCCAAATGAACTTTGTCCCCAAGGAAAGCTCTGGCATGTCTACCAGCTCTTGTCTTTCTATCTGTTTTCTCAGTTTGTTGTTCTTGTGCATGCTCACGCTTACGCACACAGAAATTCTCACTGCACTTATCTACATTTTTCTGGACTAATCATTTATGGCGAATGACAGGCCTACTCACGTCAGTGTCAGAAGCTGTCTGTGTATTGGTTATTAGCCAAGATCATCCAAGATCATCATGAACCTATTTCTAATTAACCTTTGAGGTCATTACAGTGGTTAAACTCTAGTCTAGCAGAATGTCATCACTGCAAGCTTTCCTGCACATGTGACATGCTCTCTTTAAGTATCTTCAGGGCTGGAAAATAGCTTTTTTCTCTGCTTTTTTACATAATTTGCTCTTTTGAATACAGTTTACATTTACAACGACAGTGAAAAACAGTTCTTTCTTTAAAATAAAGACAATTAACAGAGGGCTTTTTATAGGGTGATTGCGATCTCGACTATGACCTAAAATGAGATCAAGAACTGTTTCCCCACCACACAAATATTTTGTTCCATTAAAACCTCATGTACTTTTCACTAATCGGTTTTGGACAGTTGTTTACAACTGTAGAGGACAGCTTGTCCTGTATGTGCATTGTCTTACGTTCAATTTAAACAAACTTAATCAATATTTCAGAGTAGCAGTCATAATATAAATAAAGGGTGTGTGTTTCATACATAGATTATGTATGTATGTATGTACATTCTGGTGTACATCTAGTGTGCATTTGGGTGATTTGCACATGTTTCAGTATTTATGCAATCTGCTCAGATTAAAAGACAAACAGATATTATAGATTAGACTGTGTCAATTCTGGGATTTTATTACATTTAAAATTTGTTCATATGTTTGATTTGCATCATAATTTTATTCTGATATGTCACAATCACCCTGACTCATTAGCAGCAGAGTTTGGTCTTTCCAGTGAGCTTTCTGTTCTGTTATGTTACCTCCTCCTTTATTCACCCCACCACCCCCACCCTCTCTGTTTGTTTGAGCTCTCTGCCACGGTTCCAGGTACACTGGGCAGATTTGGATTGTGTTAATGTACTTAAATCGGCATGCTCAATGAGAAAAGCCTTAACTGCTGACCACAGCCTACAGCCAATAAGCTGACATAGGTGTTTCATTTTGTGAGTGAGACCTAGCTGCCTTCAGATGAGACAGCTGCCCTAGTCTACCTGCATCATCAGTCCTGTCATCACACACTTGTACACGCAGCAGTCTGTTCAACAGTGATAAGCCTGGGCAGTCACTTCTTGGCTAATTTAAATGTGACAGTAGCCATGTGATAGACATCAGGGTCAGGATAAAGCACTTTTCCTGCAGTCATCTTTTCATGGTTGAATAGAAACTGTTAGCCCTTCACATTACACACTGTACCCTTACATCTCACAGTGTAGTGAACTCAGCAGCAATACTGTTGGACTACAGCCCTGCATGTGACTCAATGCACAACACCCTGAAGAAAAAAGCTGCAGGGAGTTTCTACTAGATTTCGGTCTTTTCTGCTGTTTTTGCACCCCAGTGTTAAACATTTGTTATTTAAAGCCCACTATACCTGGTACTGTGTGCAGTTCTCATAATGGTCTTAGAGAGAACCTAGCAAAAATGCACAACATTAATAAACATGTTTTGATGTTAATTGCATGGGAATATAGGTCTGTACATGTATGTTACAACATAACTAGACATGAAAAGAAAATGTGCAAAACGTTCAGTCCTATGTGTGTCTTTGAGAGAAACATCAATCCTGAATCCTGTGCCTCCTTTCATATGCAGGAGATACTAAAGCCAGCCCAAGCCTTGCCCCCCACAGCAGTTTCTTGTTTTTAGTCCTGCTGAAGGCAAGGGGAGTTAGAGCTGTTGGGGAGGGATCACTGTCTCTTGCAGCTGTACAGCTGCTGTGTTCAATTGCACTTGTAAAAAGTGCTTATGGAGTACATGTACAGTATGTGTGAGGGAGCATACTGAAGGCCCTTCCAGTTTGTGCAGGTGGTTTGTATATATGTTAATGTGTGTTAATGTATGTATGTATGTGTGTGTGTGTGTGTGTCTGTCCCTTGGCACTAATCTGTGTGGTTTCACAGCATGGTTCATTGCCAAGGTGTAACCAAAGACACAGTTAAACACACAAATACACATTGAGGGATGGACACCCAGTGAGCAAGCTGGACCTCAGTAGCAATCCTCTCCTAAAATAACAGACATTCTTTCTACACCTCCCTCATCACCACTCCCAGAAACACACAGCACAACACAGATGTAAAATCAGATAGTTATAGCTAGTGGTGAAGCAAACTGTGGTGTAAGCCTAAGGTTTTGCTTTGTTAATCATTCCCAGAACAGTACCAAGTTTATACTGTGTTTCAGACAGTCTTGTTTCATGTTTTTTGTCTTACATTGATTTACTTAAAAACTGTACACATCTTAAGAAGTAGGTGGTTAAGGAGACGAAATATTTCTTCATTTCAGATGGTCATTTTAAATCTAGACTTTTATGTTTTTACAAAGGGCACTTGTAGCTGTGGTGCATATAACCCCTAGTCTAACATAGTTTCCTGGAAAGCTTGACAATTTAAAAGAGTTATATTTTTGGCTGATATAATTACAGCATATGATTGGGAAAAAGGAAACTTTAAAGATTACATAGATTATCCAGAAGCCTCAGTTGATTATATACCCATGTAGAACATGATGACTTGTCATAAAACTTGTCTTCTTATTATTTTAATTTAAGTTTCTTATTTCTTATAGCTCAGTAGCTAAAAAAAATCCCTCACTGTCCAACACCTTTACAGGCATCATGTCTTTTTCCACCATAAAGCAAATTCTTAAGAGTTATTGCCTCTTCACACACATCGCTACAGTTTCTCTGAGCTAACACCACCATGCTAGTTTGATGGGACAACAGAGTTCCGCTTTCACCTTGCACTGCAACCGTTGGTTACTGACTTGTTACAACACTGACCCCGTAATTCAGGGTTGCAATAGTAACACTGACAATTGTCCTCTTATACAGTGTAATGCTTCCACAGTGAAGATTTGGTTTGCATAGTTTTACCTGACCATTTTTCCCTGTGCAAGTAGTTTTTTGGAAGTGAAATACACCCCCTTGTGGTATAAAAGTTAGTACACAACAGCACCGTAGAAATTGCACACATACATTGTTAGTTAATACATTTTAAGCGGTTAAATTCTTAATGGAAGCTAATTGATTAATGAATAATCATTACTGTCCCTGAATGGGTTGTCAATTCTTTTGCTTCTGCAGCTGTGCTCTGTTCTAGTTTACACAGTGCCCCTCTGTCTCCCTCTCTTAAGCTCTTTGTTTCTCTCACCCTCTCAAATGTGTGAAATTCTCATCTGGTCACAACACTTATCATAATGGCTCAGAAACCATCTTTGTTGATATTGTCATTTTGTGTTGTGAGTGGCTGGACACACAAACACACCCAGTCATTGAAATTACAGATAAGTAATTATGTTTTGTCATACAGGAAATTGTGAAATGATCAGACCCAGTAAAGATCTGTTGAAATTCAAAAGCAAGAACTTGCCTTTTTAGAGGATTTTTTAAAGGAACACAGTATGTTACTGTGAGCTGTTAAATCTGGAGCTGTATCAGTTTGTTGTAAGTTTGATGTTCATATTGACCAATATGTCCATCTCTGCCAAGCTATCCTTTTAATACAGTGACCCCTGTTTTATTAAGACTCCAGAAAGGGCCACATTACTGTTAAATTTAATACGATCCAATTGTGCAACAGCCTTTGCAGTTGTGATTTACTGTAGTTGCCATTTGAATTGCTGCTACAGAAACAAGTCTACAAAAGCAAACCCTCCACTCTGCCGTGCATTATCTCACCCCTCCTCCTATCTGTCATTATCAGTGAGGGATGGCCTGGGCCCAGGCCTTGTCACTGTTGATCTTACAGACACATCAGAGCTCTGTCTCTCTGCGTCAGTACTGTCCAAGGCTGTCACCCTTCTGTCCTCACTTCTCAGCTCTCTCTCTGACTGATGGATTAATCAGCTCTGCGAACATGCATTCTGCCAGCTGTGATACTGACTTAGAAAACGTTAAGAACCAACAAAGACATTGAAGTACTGAATAAGCTGAGTATTAGAAGGCCTTGCATGGAATTGGTTGCATGAAATTAGCAGTGCACTGACATTTCATGTGCCATCATATTTATTTACATTGTAAGCTTGCCACCGTGTGATCAGTTAGATGAAGTTTCATAGTCTTGTATTATAATCTTGAGAAAAAGTTCATGATTACCATTATGCCAAATGCAACTTTTTTGCAGTGTTAACATCAAGAACTGTCTTTCTCTTAACCAAATCATCATACAACACCACTTATTCAAACTCAGCAGAAACCAAAAAAAACCAAAACTGCCTTGCCCTGTCTTTCCACTGTTCCAACAATCACCAACTTCAGTTTAGTCACTAAGTTTGATATGAGAATATTGTGGCGCTTGCCTCGCTATATTATTAGTGGCTTATTCAACTTGGAATGGAGGCATTTCGTTTTACCTGCCAAGTGACTTAAATCCATTTTCTTCTTTTGCTCTCTCCAGGTTCTGTTGCCTCAGTTTCATAGCGGTTGACCCCACCCCTTCGCCAAAATCCGGCTATTAGATGTGACCACGAGGTTGATCAGGAGAAGCCACCATGTCTTAAACACAGAAGGGCCCTCCGGAGCCCTGTCTCCCCACCCTGGACCACCCTCATCCTCCCCCATCCACCACCTTACCCCCTCTCCCAGCCCCGTCCCACTCCCAGACCTCCCTGCACATGTGAGAGACAGGCTCCCCAGCCCTGGCTCCCCACTGGCACACCCCTCCCCTCCCTCCGGAGAGATGAGCCTGCAGAAGCACCAGCAGTTGGGTGGTGGTAGCGGTGGGGTGATGGGCTCTGATCGGGACCTGCAGTCCACTGCTTCCTCCATCTCGCTGCCCTCTGTGAAAAAGGCCCCCACCAAGAGGCGCTTCTCCCTTGCCTCTCTTTTCAGACGGCGAGGTCGAGAGTCCAAATCAGGGCGCCTAAGGTCCCGAGAGCTCCACCACCCTGGACAAGGAGGGCTTGGAGGGGTGGATGGCATTGCAAGCATCGAGAGCATCCACTCTGAGATGTGTAATGACAAGAACTCTGCCTTCTTCTCTGTTTCTGGGACCGGAGCTGCCTCTTCTGCTGCTGCTGCCTCCTCCTCATCTGCCTCAGGGCCTTCTTCCTCTACCTCCTCCTGCAAGGTGGGGGGTGGGGTGGGGTCTGAGCTACTGGAGTGCCCATTGTGCCTTCTGCACCACTCCAGGGAGAGCTTCCCTGACATCATGACCTGTCACCACCGCTCCTGCATCGACTGTCTGCGCCAGTACCTGCGCATTGAAATCTCTGAGTCACGTGTAAACATCAGCTGCCCTGAGTGCTCTGAGCGCTTTAACCCACACGACATCCGAATGATCCTGGGTGACCGTGCACTCATGGACAAATACGAGGAGTTCATGCTGAGGAGGTGGCTCGTGGCTGACCCGGACTGCCGCTGGTGCCCTGCACCAGACTGTGGGTAAGAAATGAATTGAAATGAATTGAAATACACAGCCAAAATGACATACACTCTGATACAGTTCACACTAATCCTGTCAGGCTGTGAGAAATACATATTAATTACACTTTGAATAGAGAGTGTCAGGTATGCTAAGAAATCTTAATGTGATGTTTGACAAAGAGTGGAGTGTGTGTTTTCCTTGGGTACAGTCTTGGATAGGGACAATATAAAGTCAAGTTTGGCCCATTGGAAGAAAACGTGAAAATGCTTAATACAACAGATGAAGAAAGACTAGCTTAGTGAAAAATAGTCAGAGAAAAGCTAACAATAATGTAAAGGGTGCATTAATATATGTATCCTAGAAAGTCATCCAACCAAAGAACCTCTATACTGAGCAGCAGCAAAATATAATAAAATAAACAAAGGCCCATCTTATCTTAACCCTGCAGTGATTTGGATTATTTTTTCTCCTGCTTCACAACAAAGTCCCCACTGCTATTTGGGTTTATATACTCAAAATTAATGATAACAGCCTTTGAGATTGGTGTCCACTGAACAAGTCTGTTTGTGGGTGTGACCATGGCTGTGATTTGGCAGATATTTGTCCTGTGATGACAAGTCACTGCTGCTAACCTGAACAAGGTTTTGAAGGAAAGCATGAGATAATGATCGAGAAAGAGGACTGGGAATCGGAAACAAATATTTTTATCAGAATATCTGTCTCTTCTAGGATAGTGCTAGATCTGTCACACTATAATTACATCGCATATTATACTGCAGGAACACCCATAATACACTTACCTGTCTCTGCCTGTCTCTTTTCTGCCAGTCTTCTCTGCTCCAGCTGTCTCTCTCTGCATCTCTGCCTGCTTTTCTGTCTTCATATATTTGTTCCAGTTCTCTGTGTCTAACTTGCACCGTGACCCCCCCAAACAGTTCCAAACAGTTTTGTCATTTAATCCCTTTTCCTGAGTGACAGCTTTTGGTTTGCTTCCACCAAGTCCCGACACTGTCACTGCAATGTGTCTTTGTGGAGGCACTGCAAGATCAAATGGAGACTCAGACTTTCTGACAAATCAAATCAGTACCTCATTTTTCTGGAGTTGAGAGGATGACTGTCTGTGCCTTAACTGCTGGCTTGTCATAACTCACAAGAGAAGGGAGGAGTCCAGATTTTACATTTGTTGAAAGTTGATTTGAACCAATTTTTCTCCATTAGGCTGCTTGTGATGCAAAAAAAATGGGAGCCTACGTAGAGTATCTGTAATTATTTGTAATGATGATTAAAGATTGGAACATTTTGGACAAGCCTTAAGCGTACAATAAAGCAAATGAGATCTGACAACCCTGTAATAGGCATGAAGGTGCACAAACACAGGTTCAGTACACAGTGATGCCTGGAAAGATTTACTAGGAAAAATCAACCATTTCCTTTTCTTCCAGGAATTGTTTGGAGTCAGGTGGCTATAAAGCCGCCCCCAATCCCATCAGACTGTCTTTAAGCACTGTTCTGAAGCCATAGCAACCTTGAATTCTTGGACAGCTGGATGTTTTGTTTTATGGGATGTCCTGTTTTGTAACCTTACCAGAATAGTAGCAAATATATTTCAAGGCTAAAAAAAACGTGGGAGTCATGACATGTTTTATTGTGCTTTGAGCATACTGCAGTGTTGAATTAGTTTTCCTACTGTTCTTGAAACTAGAAGGCAGCAGGTCTCCATATTTGCGATAGGACCTTTTTCTCCATTTTCAGCCAGACATCAGATGGCATTTAACCTACATTAATCATCGTGTCTGACTGTTGGCTGTAAGTTACCCTTATTAGTGGCAGTATTGCCAAATGAGTATGTTCCCTTGATAGTGGTAGCAGTCAGTGAGAGAGCACAGATTATTCTTTGCTTATAAGCAAAACAAAAACAAAGACTGACAATGCCAACAGCAAAGCCTGGTGAAACTTAACACACAACACACACAATTGCAACTGATCAGACATACAGTATTCTCAGTTTGCATACAGATCACTGAACAGCTGTTGCCACAGACACAGAATGTACACATATTGTATGTCAGTGGTCACTTTCCCATTTGGCTGCAACTTTGTCAAATTAGTTCAGCCAATCATATTTGGCACTAGTTCTTTTGAGTTCAACTTTTTGATTTAGTCTTTAGAAAGAGTCCTTCCTTCAGCAAGGACATTATCTCATGTACTGAGAGGCTAGATATGATTTTGGCACCCCAGAGCACTTCAGAGGAAACTATACAGTGTCCTTCCATTTTATTTTTTCCATATGTCTGCAGCTTTTCACTGCTCATCCTTTCCTCCTGCTTGTCCCTCTTTCCTGCAGCTCAGAGGCTTTGGCCAACATCACGCAGTTAATAACTCAGTTTGTTCTGTGCATTGTTTCAGAGAAGTGAAGGAAAGCACGTTTAAACCACTTTGTACATCGATTAGAGAAGTTCACTGTCATCCAGCCAGGACAAAAGAAAAACCTTCATATTACTGTCATTTATTGATATGCTGCTGTTTAGATTTTCTTAAAACATTCTACAGCTGCTGTATTGATCTGACATGATTAAATATGGTGTTATCATTGGTTATATAGTTTTATATAGACTTTATTGATCCCTGGTGAAAATTGGGTGTAGGAGATTGAATATATCATCACTGCTGTAGACCGATATAAACAGGTTTGAGTGCTTAGTCTTTTGTTTCTCACATTCTCTGATAGGAAGTTTGTAGTGTAATCCTGTTATAGAAAATGGATTGGGTATTAGTTACAGTTACTGATACCACATTACATTTCTAAATGAACTTCTTTTTCCCTTACATCTCTCCAGTCTTTAGTCTATGTAGTGTTTACTGCTGGTGGTTTACTGAGACTAAATTTAAATAAGACTGACATGTCTCTGTGATTCCTCACCGTCTGTCTGCACACTAGACACAGTCCTCTGTAGAGTAAACTGATCCACAGCGGAGGAAGTCTCCCAGGCTCTCTGTGGCTCTGTGATTGAAACTTTATCTCGGGGTCAGTCACTGTGGGACTGGGAGGTCTCTGCTACAGTCAGATAAAACTACGTCACACACTCCAGGGTTTCCCCCAGGAAATTGACTAGCCAGTATTCTGCAGCTGCCAACTTTGAATAGATAAACCTTTTTGTTTTTGAACATTGTCTCTTTATCAGCCCTCACTGCTTTTGTGTCCTGTCTGTTGACTCAAAGCAATATGCAACACCTCACGTTAGCTGTCATTCTGTCAGAGATGTTTGGATTTGATTGTACTGTACAGGCAGACTGACAACAGCTGAATATTATTATTTAGCACCTTGCAAACCTGATTCTTAAAAAGTGCTCTATAAATAAAGTTATTATTATTGTGCTCCATCACAGTTTTATATTATTAACTAGCTGATACTCTGGAAAACAGCATATGATGAATAAAAGAAGCTGCAGCGTCCTTTATGAGAAAATGATGTACATTCAAGTAAAATATAATAAATAAAACAGATGACATCTGATAAGAGGTTTAGCCAAAGAAAAATATTCATCACACCTTCTGGGAACCAAGACAATTCAAAATCCACAGACTCTTCATTTGCTATCATAAATGATAAAAAAACAAAACAAAAAAGCAAATCCCTACATTTAAGAAGCTGGAACCAGCAAATGTTTGACATTTGTATATATCACTATGACCCACTGAAACGGCCCATGAAGATGACGGCACTATGAAGAAAATTTCTTTCTAATCTTATAGTGACAGGGTGACAAGACAGCACGCATGAGAAATGCCTTCTTCCCAAAAAGAAATCTTTCACCATTCAGTGAGGATGCTGCTTTCACTGGTCTCGCAACAAATAATGATACAACTAGTAAACCAGAGAGGGAGGAGGGCAGCAGTGCTATTTTGGAAAGCAAAGGCCATATGTTTAATGCAAGACTGTTTTCATGTATACTTTCAGACACTGGTCTCTCTGTTTTTTCCTGGTACCTTGGTATGTTTAGATGAAGCTCATTCTGTGACATCGCTGTGATATATTAAATCCAACTTTTTACCTTCTACCAGGTATGCAGTGATTGCCTTTGGGTGTGCAAGCTGTCCTAAAATCACATGTGGCAGGGAGGGGTGCGGTACAGAGTTCTGTTACCACTGCAAGCAGCTGTGGCATCCAAACCAGACCTGTGATGCAGCACGTCAGCAGAGAGCCCAGAGCCTCCGCCTTAGGACAGTCCGCTCATCCTCCCTCAGCTATAGCCAAGAGAGTGGAGCTGCAGGTTGGTTGCAGGACTGCAAATTTGCTTTTTTTTCCTGAATAATGAACATATATTATTATTACCTGAATGACCAGTGACATAGTTTGTTTATAGCAGAAGTATAACTAGCCAGTGAAACTATATTCTATATAATGCTCTCTTTCCATCTGTTTGCCTCTTAGCTGATGACATTAAGCCATGTCCACGCTGTGCTGCTTACATCATCAAGATGAATGACGGCAGCTGTAACCACATGACCTGCGCTGTCTGCGGCTGTGAGTTCTGCTGGCTCTGCATGAAGGAGATCTCAGACCTGCACTACCTGAGGTCAGTATGTCAGCGTGCGCACGGCAAACACGCACAGTCTAGATTTTAAGCATATAAATTAGTTGAATGTTCTCATTGCTGCCTTTATCACTGTAATTCTGACTCAAACAGTGCCCAGTCCAGTAAATACTGTTTGCTGTTGTGTAAATGTACAAATGAATACATGGCAGCCCGCAACATAGTTGTTAAATTTCTACCTGTCAAATTGTCTGACCTAAATTAACTAATAAAAACAAGTATATAAATTAAGTATTTTTAGACACTGAAGATCTTGATCCCCAGAGGGAGAAACTCTTTCCTTCAGCTGTGTGAGACGGGATTATGAAGTTGAGCGTTGAATACAACGTCAACTCTATAAATGAACAGGCTCTGTTGTTGTTGCACCCCCTGCCACACCCCACCCCAATCTTTCGCCTCTACCTCTCTCAGTCCATCAGGCTGTACTTTCTGGGGGAAGAAGCCATGGAGCAGGAAGAAGAAAATTCTTTGGCAACTTGGAACACTTGTGGGAGCCCCTGTCGGCATCGCGCTCATCGCCGGCATAGCTGTCCCTGCCATGATTATTGGCATCCCTGTATATGTAGGAAGGAAGGTGAGGCCTTGGAAAGACATTTATGTACTGTAGTTTTAAACATATTCAAAATTTCCTGCTTATACATTTGGATGATACAAAAAATCTTTTAGATCTATCTGAAGGCAGAGAGTTTCATTATCAGTGTTGCATGTAACAGATTTTATCAAGTATTTTAAAATCTCTAAGATACGTAAAGCATAATGTTTTCTGTTTGAGATGCAGTCAGTATTACATAACTGCACATATCGCAGTCATCGGTCGTGGATATAATAGTGCTGCATAACCCAACCAAGCCCTGCAACAATCACTAACTAACTGAAATGAAAGTCTTCAGCCCCTCCAGAATTCCCCTCTCAAGGCTGCCAAGTACAAGCCAGAGCCAACAAGCTTTTCTTCCCCTACTAAGCCAGACCACATTCTGAAGTGGTCACATGACGCATGTGAAACATCTGAGCATGAATCACCTGCATTCCTCATATCCTGGGTAAATGTAGCTGTTCAGCCTCGATGTTAAATCTTCTTCCTGGTGAATCACTACACCGAGACCATGGCCATGTGTCATATCAGCTGTGTTTTGTCATTGTTGACTGACTTTTAAAGCAGAAAAGTTACACAAGTGTAGTAGGACAAGCTGTCTCTGTGGGAATGAAGTGAGAATACATATTGATAATTTTTGTCATGGATGTCTTCTGAAATCAATATTGGTAATAGTTTTTCCACATTAAATGATAACGGAGACAAAAATGTGTTAATCGTAAACATGGTCACATTTTTTCCATCATTCATGCACTCTTATTGATGGGACCATTTGAATCTTTGTTCCAGTGTTGCAGTTTTCGGTCTTGAATAGTGTCAGTTTTTCCAAATTTTCTTTAAGTTGTGCTGTCTCAAGCTGCGTGCCAGTTCTTAAAGTTAAGATTTCCTCAACAGTGACCAGTGGTCCTGTGTCGAGTGCCGTAATCATGTGCTGTTTCTAATAGCCAACAGGGGTCGACTCCACTGGTTTCAAAAAGAAGCCTGATTGTATGAAAGCTTACGAGAAAATGAGCCTACATCTCACAGTTTCCTAACGACTTTATGGTCTACTTCAATACAGCATGATGTTGGTTTTGTAAGTTATGGTCCCGTTTGGAGTTACACAGATGGTAAAGCAGAATATGCTGTAGGGTGTGGCTATTTATTAAGCAGTGCATAGACCAGGTGCTATTTTTTCACATTCTCCTCATAATAGCTTTTTTTTTTACTTTAGTATTGTAACATGTTGCTGGTACCATTCTCTGCTTGTCACTTTGGCAACTATGCTTTACATGTTTCGATCTGTTCTGAAAATTTAACCAGCTTTTGTTAGTTTATGGGAACTAAAGTTAAACTGTTTGCTCTATCTTACTGTGACTCCTCTTTTCACTGTCAGATCCATAACCGCTATGAAGGCAAAGATATCTCCAACCACAAGAGGAACCTGGTGATCGCTGGTGGAGTAACTCTTTCTGTCATCGTGTCTCCTGTGGTGGCAGCAGTCACTGTTGGTCAGTCTCCACCCTCTCCTACCCCCTTCCTCTTCCTCTTTCTCGTGTTTTCTGTGCCTGTGCTTTAGCTCTCTGCATACTTGGAGATTTCTATTGACTTGTTTGACTTGGCTAGTGTCAGGAATTTCTTTTGTTTAATCTCAGAGTTCATATTGTGCAAAAGTTTATTTTCAAAGTCAATTAGATTTCTCATGAACTGTTGCATAAAGATGGGAAAGTTGAAGACGATGACCTTTTTGGATTTATGTGCATTAGCAAAACTTTTTTTTGGTTGTTTGTTTGTTTTTTTGTTTTTTTTTTCAGTGTGTTGGTCCCTGATGTCTCTCTTTTGACCCTCAGGCATTGGAGTTCCCATCATGTTGGCTTACGTCTATGGTGTGGTGCCTATCTCATTGTGCCGTAGCGGAGGTTGCGGTGTCTCGGCTGGCAACGGCAAAGGCGTTCGCATAGAGTTTGACGATGAGAATGACATGAATGTTGGCAGTGGGGCAGCTGCCACTGGTAAGCTTCAGTGCCCCCACCCCCGTCTCCACACTGCATTACCCACACTCACACCAAAAGTGACCCTGTGCGATTTTGCTCAAATCAGCAAACATCAGAATGTGCCTTTTGCTGACTGATACACTACTAAGTCCTCATTCAAACCAAGTCTGCTGTCAGTATCCCAGATGCCATTGTTGTTTCACACTTTTGCTGTCAGTGATAATTCTCCTTTTTATGTGAGACCAGATTGGCTCTGCTTCTTAGAAAAATAGCTTCCCCAGTCCAGAATTTTGTATTTCCTGCATGACCATACATTTTTCCTTGGTTTTATATTATATAAAATGACTTTCCTTGATGTTATCTTGTGTGTAGATACTACATCAGTGGCAGACACAAGGAACAACCCCAGTATAGGTGAAGGCAGTGTTGGCGGGCTGACAGGGAGTCTTAGTGCCAGCGGCAGCCACATGGACCGTCTGGGGGCCATCAGGGACAACCTGAGCGAGACGGCGTCCACCATGGCCCTAGCTGGAGCCAGCATCACAGGCAGCCTCTCTGGCAGTGCCATGGTCAATTACTTAAACAGGTACTGAAACAGCCTCACGTGCAGTTGGATGTAAAATGTTAGTGTAGCTTTTGATTCACTGTGCTTTGCTGCATTGTCTAACCCCCCACTCTTTTTCTTCTATCTTCTTCTTTTGCTGTCAGGCTGGAGGTGCAGGCTGATGTGCAGAAGGAGCGCTGCAGTCTGAGCGGTGAGTCTGGCACTGTCAGCCTGGGTACAATCAGCGACAACGCTAGCACCAAAGCAATGGCTGGATCCATTCTTAACGCCTACATGCCCCTTGACAGGTGAGGGTCATTTACTTTTAATCTGCGTGATGCTGTGCATAAGCAGTGTCAGTGTGTATCTGGTGTCTGTCCAAAGATCAGTAATATGAAACAGATTGCAGTGAAATACTCAGGAAATGCACACCTGTGATCACAATAATGTGAATATCGCTGCTCACACCACGACTGCTGTGTTAGAACTGAAATACTGTATTACTTGGCTGAAGACCAACATACAATTAAATTCGTATTTTAAACAATTAAGATATCCGCTGAGCATTTGTGTTTTCTTATTACCGATGATGAGAATCCAGTATTTCTTATAAACAGAATTAGTAACTGCGGTGTTGCAAGAGCTCTAAATATTTTATCATTTTGTGCATCACCAAACAACCTTTTACACGCAAACATCTACACACTTGTACGTGCACTTCCTCACAGAGTACATATAGTGTTATTCTTAGATGTTTCACTCATTTGTCTCATGTTTCCCTCTTCCTCTCATGTTCCAGAGATGGGAACAGTATGGAGGTCCAGGTTGACATTGAATCCAAACCAGGCAAACTACGGCACCATAGTGGCAGCAGCAGTGTGGATGACAGCAGCCATGTTGGCCGTTGTGGCTGGACCTGCCCTTCCAATGGTTGCACTTCCACAGAAGGCAAAGGACCCTCCACCAAGTGGGCCAAGGAGGCATCCTGCTCGTCCTCCTCCAGTTCAGGTGGGAAAAAGAGCAAAGGCAAGCTGCGCAAGAAAGGCGGCGGAGGCACCAAAATCAATGAGACACGGGAGGACATGGACGCTCAGCTGCTGGAGCAGCGTAGCACCAACTCCTCAGAGTTCGACTCTCCATCGCTGAGTGGCAGCCTGCCTTCTGTGGCAGACTCCCACTCCAGCCACTTCTCTGAGTTCAGCTGCTCCGATCTAGAAAGCATGAAGACGTCATGTAGCCACGGATCCGGTGGAGGTGACTACCACACGCGCTTTGCCACTGTCAGCCCCCTACCCGAGGTGGAGAACGATCGCCTGGAGACCTGCCCCGCTTCCTCATCCTCCTCCCAAGGACAGGGAGCTGTGATCACTCCCAACTCTCCCACCTCCGTCACCTCCTCCCTGGGCCACGGTGCAGAGGTGGCCCCTCTCTGCTTCATCACAGAGGAGAATGTCAACCTGGTGTGCCCTGCTGAGCTGGACTCTCACAGCAACACCAGAGAGCTGCTAAAAGAAACCAACAACAACAACCACCATCAACCACAGCACCAGACCCAAACCCAGCAGCAGCCCAAGAACTCCTGTATACAGACTGACATATAAAATTTCAATACCTTAAGTGCTGCACAGACGCTGTTTTTATTTAACATCTTTTCCTCCACTAAACTAACCATCATAGCTTACAGTTTAACCTGCATTTTCTGTTCTTCCCTTAAAAAGGGAATGTGCTATGTGCTGTTTTGGGATTTATGCCCTTCATAAAAAAGCAACTTTTGAGTAAAACAGAGATCATTGTGTCCACTGACTGTCAGAGGGCTGGTTGGAAGTCTTAGGTTTCCAAAGTGCAGCCGTGTGAGAAATGTTAAGGTTGTGAATGCCGGTGTTTCTCCCTGTGTGACCTGCAGACTGCTGACACTTTTTTCGGGAGTCAATTTACTCTCCCTCACCACTTTTAACAGAGACGGCCCACACATTTGGTTGCTGTCCTATTGATCTGTGTAGGTTCAAATAAAACCACTGTGTCCGTTTTCCTCATTTGATTTTGGCCAGACTATTGCGGATGCAACACCAGGCAGGAATCTTAATCTTACAGCTTTCCAGAGGTTAACTCAAACAGGGACCAGGCAATATGATTCACTATTTCCTCCTTTTTTTTCCCCCAAAAAATGTATTAGTAACAGAGGAACCTTGTGTTCTTGTCTGTATTTATTATCATACTTTTTTTTTGTCTTTTCCCTGTGTTTGAGATGAACACTTTAATGTATACTTATAAGGCCTGGGCTCAACATCCCATCATTTTATCTCTAAAATCGACACAATTGAGATTCTCTTTAGATGGATACACACATAGCTGTTGTGCGAGATGTTGCTGGACAGTTTTTTAGCAGCTTGCTAACCAGTTTAGAGCTGTAGCTGATGTTGCCAGAATGTCTTGAGTGTGTGTTTTTAGTGCTAAAATGAGTTTGGAAGTCCAGGTCTGTTTAAGTTCTGTAAAGAGCTTGTGTTGATATGTTTTTGTTTTTTTGTTTTTTTTTTGAGGGGGAGGGTCTTTGATTTGAGAAAGGTCTCTGGAAGGCCATGCTTGTCGAGATAATGCTGAAAGTCATTATATTAACGTTAACCAATGGGTTGGTCAATTCTGTGAAATTGTATCAAGAAAATGTTTTGTCCTGTTCAAAGGTGATTTATTCAGGCTGACGGTCTCGCCTCACTGAGTAAGAGAAAGCTTTGATATCTTTCTTTGTTAACTCATGGTGCCTTCAACAAGCTGTTTGTGTTCTGTTTCTCTCTCTCTCTCTCTCTCTCTCTCTCTCTCTCTCTCTCTCTCTCTCTCTCTCTCTCCCTCCACTGTGTCTTCAAGACTCCAAACAACAACACTCATTATAGGTTGCAGAATGTCTGTCTGTGTAGGAGGGATGCTCATTCACGTACACAACGTACTGTGGTAGACATGGTAAATGAAGACTTTTCAATTGCCTACCAAAGACAGCACTCAGGCTCTTGTTAAATCTTATACCTTTGATTTGTTGCCTGTACACACAGTATAGTGCATCCTTTTTACACCATGGATATGAATGAAGACAAGACCCAGGATTATACAGACATACAGTCTGCTGTTTTTGTACATGCTTCACAAATGCTACGCAAATAATTGAGGCCCCAGAGTGGCCCGAGGCACCTGCACTGTTACCTGTATTTCTTATTACGACTATGTTCTGCGATGCACAAAGCTGAATAGGGATGCATAGGTTTGTTCTGGATTGCCTTCCCTGTTGATTTGTCCTGTGATTCCCGTTTGTTTTCTCAATCGGTGCTGCTGAGCAGACTTGAAGTCAAATTCTGTTTTAAACACTTTATTTCAGAGTGTTTGCTTACGCCTGTCTTTACTGCTCAGTGGTTTTTATGGAGGCCACTGAGCCAGCTCAGGTGAACCTCTACTAGGTAGGTAAAAGCATTTTGAATGGTTTTTTTGACCCAGGTCTGTTACTGAACGAACACTCACTTTGGTTCGGTGGATAGGGCTGCACGCTGCAGTCCATCCCACATTACAGCAAAATGTTTTTCTCTTCCTCCCGAGTTCCGTTTCTCGTTCTTCACCAAAATTCCAGTTTCTCGATCCTAATTTGAACACTAGTGCCAGATTTAATTTGTAATTTGTGCAAAATGGCATAAGGTATTTGTATATGTGTTTGGTAACCTGCTTTACTATATGCGTGTAAATGCATATCAGAAAAATTAAAAAAAAAAACAAATGAATATGAAATGTTGTCCCGTCCTCTGTTTTTCAGGTAAATGAAGTACTGTAAATAATCAGGGCATTCTATTTTTATTTCACTATTTCATTTCATCTTAACACAGAGAAGGAAACCATTTTTTTCCAGTTTATTGAATAGCCCTCTGTGAATGTTGTACAGCTCTACAGAACTACACTGTTAAAACCACGTTGAACAGGAACTGTGGAACTTGACCCCCAACTTGTCCCCTGAAATAAATTTGGTACATTCATGTAGAATTAATAAAACACTTGAAAGCAAAGAATAGGTTGGGGGTTGCATCCAGGCAGTCTTCAATTTCGGAGGACTGAAATATTAACTATTTAAATACTCAACAAGGACAGAATGTCGTAAAGCAAATAAATGACATTTTAAACAATTACATGCATGTAGCTAAGTGAATATATGTATGATTTATGATGCATAAATCCAAGCCTTTGCACATTTTGATAAAAGCAACTAAATGACATAAATATACTCTCTTTTTAGGAGCATCTGCACACTCACCAAAATGTAAGTCGACCCCTAGTCTGAAATCCAAGGCACACATCTCATAAAGATGCTGCTTCTCTCCAGTGTGTACACACCTGTGTGGCTGAACTGCTGTGAAGATGAATGCACAGACACGCACTGGCAGGCAGGCTAATTTGGTAAACAAATAGGATGCATTTACTTTATGTTACTCCTAATGGAAACGGCCCAAAAACCAGCCTTTAAGAACGACTTTATGTGAGAACTCGGATGTGCTAATTGCATAGCTGAATAAATAAAAGAGCATCTGAGTTGTGTACTGTATTTTTTCTTAAAATGTTTTCAGTCAATATCAGTTCAACAGATACTCTTATCGTACTAACGAGATATCGTGCAGGCCTTTTTCTCCCACAGACATAATACTGTACATATGGTCATAACAAAAGTGATATCTTTTAAACTTTATCTTAAGCTTCTGTCCTGCGGCTAGGAACATCTAATTAGCTTAGAAGCAAATGACCTCACATGTTCCTGTGCTCGGTAATATTCAGCATGCACTGAATATCATTTCTGATCTTAGCTGGTGTATAACAGAGACCCCTTTATCAAATGACTGATATCAGAAAACTGACATGGTTCAAGGGCCCAAACAACTGGAACTCAGTTGTGGGAACATGAGCCTGAAACGCTTGCCTGAATCGGTGTACATTGGACCCTGTTTATCAGTATATTAAAGTGAAGATCCATAGTATCTTACTGCCTGCCCATGGTACAATGAAAATGGTTAGTGGTGGTACAAAAGTAAATCTGCATAGGAAAATGTTCTAGAGAGAAAAAAAATATATTCCTTATAATGTCACTCATACATACAGTGATCAGCTCATCAGATCACAGCACAGACCAGTAGAGTGAATGTGACTCAGGTCCATTATATTGCTCTGGGGCACAATGAGCAGCAGTTCT
Source organism: Scatophagus argus (assembly GCF_020382885.2). Lineage (NCBI taxonomy): Eukaryota > Metazoa > Chordata > Actinopteri > Scatophagidae > Scatophagus > Scatophagus argus. The sequence continues at coordinate 4,459,145 of NC_058501.1, forward strand.
TGTGCAGTGTTTTGCATAGATCGGAGAGTTGTAGTGGTGTAACAGCTCGTGCAGCGGAGAGCAGGGGCAGGGGGGTCAGATGTATTTGTTGGCCAGATTCTGGACATCGTTCTTAGTGAACTCTGTGCACTCTGCTGCGGACAGATGCTCAAACAGCTGAGTCATGTGGCAACGCTCGTCCTTCTCCAGCAGCATCAGTACAACCTGAAAAACAGCATATCATCATCATGGACTGTAAAATCACCATTTAACACCAAAACTCCAACTGCTGGGGAGTGGACTGATATTTCAAAACAATATTATGATTTATTATTATGTAAAGTTACCAAGGGTTCAGTTGGGATTTATTATGTAACTTTGGTAACTATCTTTTAAAAATGCTGCAGTAAAATAACTTGAAAATGAAAACACTTGGGCACTTGGGGGACCTGTTGTATGATCATATGGTTGAGTTTGCTGATGACATTTTGATTAGATTTTTCTAGAGAATTTTTAAAATTTGCTTATGTAGAAATAAATTGGATGTTAAGATTTTAGTGTTGAAGCATTAAAATTGCTGTAATAAAAGAACAAGAAAATAATGACAGATACTGGCCTGCGTATTTAAAAAAATAACTTTTGACAAACTATTGATATTGACAAAATTTGGCATTGATAGTGGCTGATGGCTCTACAGATTTTAGAAATTTATGAATTACAAAAATGATTAACAAGACGTAAACCACATCTTACCGAGAACCTGTCTGCAGTGTGCAGATAGTTGAGGTGTTGGTAGACTAAGTTGGGGTCTTTCTCCAGGAGGTGTGAGTCTAGCGCCTGCATGATGAAGCTGATGATGGGTCCATCCAGCTGGGTGCTCAGGAGCTGCGGAAGCATTTGTGGGGTCGTGGAGGCTAGCAGATCAGCGCAGGCGGCTGTGTTTCCATTGCAGCGGGCTGCGTTCAGAGCCTGGCCGAACTCGTAGGCGTTGGTAGGCTGGAGGTTGACGGTGAGGTCTTCTCCTCTGCAGCTGCTATCTGAGTTCGGAATGGTTGTTTCCTCGTCACCCTCAACCTGACGAAGAAGATGAAGGGAGGCAAAGAAGTGGATTTAAACTCATGTAAATTGACAGGCTAGAAGAACAGAGGTAAGCGTTGCGAAACTAAGAGGATACTCTGTCAAGTCTTTTACAGCTCCTTAGAATTTACCTCCTTTTGAATAATTCACTTGGTATTAATACAGTAATACAGTCTGAGAGGTGCCGTTTTTTAATGTCAGCTGGCCCTGGCCTTTCTGTTTTCTGCAGTGGCTGCTGAGAGAGGCCTATGACCTGCAGTCACGGGCCAGTACATGTCTTAACCTTACCAGGACACTCCCAGAAGGTAAAAAAAAACCAAAGCTTTGTTTAATTTCTGACTATGGTCACTAAACTAATGTTATAACACCACACAGATCGAGAGGTGACAGTGGGCTGGGTTTGGGCCATCTCCTTCTCTCCTAATATCACGTTCCTCCAAGATAATCCAACATGTACACAAATGCAACATATTGACTATGAATGCCAACAGTGGATGTGTCTATTTTATGAAATTGAGTAGAAAAAGATAATCCCATTTTACAGATGAACACTATACAGGATCTGACTTGAAGCCAGGTTGAAATATTCATCAAAAAAACAAAAAAACAAAAAAACCAAAACCAAACCTCTACCTCTGTGATGGCTACAGTCTTCCTGGGTTTGGCTGGTGAACCATTGGCTAGACTCTGTCTGAGCAGCACTGTGACCTCCTCCAGCTCCTTCTCAGCCTCCTGCACATTGGGATCCTGCTGCAGCACCTCCTGAAGGTCAGAGCTGCAAGCCAGGTAGTCCTGTGGAAGGGACCGAAAAAATATATCCTCAAGTGAAATTTTACATGGAGTTTAAATATTGTAGTGGGGGTGTGAAAAATTAAATTAAACGCCCCGTTCAAATAGTTTGGGGCAAATTAACAAATTGATTGACACACTTTCTCCCTCCAGGTTCCCTTTTCAATGAATACATTCGCTTGAGCCAGCTCACTTCACCTTGAGGCCTTTATTGGCCAGGGCTCGTCTGTAGAAGGCCTTCTTATTGGTTGGCTCTAGTTTCAGTGCTGCGTCACAGTCCTGCTTGGCCTCAGTAAACCTCTCCAGCTTCAAGTAGCACAGGGCTCTGAAAACACACACAAACACACGTCACTTGAGACCTTTATTTTTGTCAACAGCAACTAATCACATCTGATGCATAACTAAAAGGTATCATGAGTTTGTGGCTCATCGACTGTGAATCAGGGTCGACGATGAAGGTTGAAGACATGAAACAGATCATTTTTGTACAAAATGGATGACACATAAGAGAGAATTTACATCTCTGATGTTTACTCAAATAGCTTTGACTTCTTCATGAATGTGCTGTCAGTATTTTCAGTCAAATGGCCTTCAGCAGCTGTGTGTTTGTTCAGCAGAAGAGCTCGACATATGCAAACATGAACACACAACAGGACATTTTTCATGTCAGCATCACAGACATAACATAATCAACAATCTACCTACTAGTGTGAAAAGAAGCAAGGTGGGGACAGTTGGACAGAGAATGGAGTCAGTCCTGCCTGCTGAATGTCAGATAATGTGATGATGGCTATAAGCGGAGCTCTGATAAACTGTGCTGAAGCAGGCAGCTGTTTCCTGAGCCTCGGCCATTCTGTCCAAACTTACCAACAATGCATGCTAATTCACTACCCGTGACAGACTGCTAGGTGGGATTAGCTCCAGAGCTGAATGCGTCGCCTGGCTGACGATGATGAACGAGTCTGTTTCAATCTATCCAAACAAGTAAATAGATTTTCCGCATGTTTTTGACTCGCCTGCTTTTTAAGGAAATGTTAGTAATAGAGAGCAGCAGTGAAGAAAAGAAAGTGAAAGAGACCACAGCAGTGTTTGTGCTTGTTCATGTAGAGATGAGAGACTCTAACCTGTTGGTGTAGATTGCACACTCTGAAGGCTTTAGCTTAAGGCATTCAGTGTACTTTCCCAGTGCATTCTGGTATTGGCCCTTCTTCACAAAGTCATTCCCTTCTTGCTTCAAACCTGCAAAACGGACTTCTGCTTTCCTTTCTGAAAGACAAAGTGGTGATGAATGCTTATTCACTCTTGTTTCAGCTGAGGTAATGAATCCACATTGACACATGCAATATATTTCAACTGACATCCCTTTTACTCCTAAGAAATCCTAACACAGGGACATATGCCAGTCTTCTGTACAGCTTGAGGGTTTAAACCCTTGAAATTAATGCTGTGCTAGCTGGATGTGAGGCATGAGAGTTAAGTCAGCAATCAGTCACAGTGTGTCTTCTGGGAGGAAAAACTGTGCCAGCAGGTCTATTCCTTCATTAGAGTTTAAAATTAACAGCTGCAGCACAGCTCAGAGAATGGAGAAACTGCACAGTCAGTGAGCAGAGGTGACATGTCCACTTCTGTAACAATCAGACCCTTAACACTGTCCTCCTTTCTTACTGCGTAGTGACTGAGAAACAAAGACAAGCTGAGTCTGTTCTCTTCTATTTAGTACAGCAAAGTAAAAATACACCGTTAGCTTAAAAGGTGCAGTACATGATTCTGGGGAAACTCAGTTGATTGCTGAGTCTCATTCCTGTCTGTATTTGATGAGCAGAGAATTTCTCCATAATGGCTCACATGTGCTTCCATACACGTGCAGCCGGCCCAGATAAGAAAACAAAGAACAGAGAAGCTCAGATTACAACACACACGTTTATGTTTTAAACATAAACTTTTAATTCCTGCATTGAAAAAGTCATTTAAGTTTAAGTGCATAGCAGTTATTATTTTTTACTAACTGTCAAAAGTATTCCACAAAGACAACATTTTTTTTAACACCTGTGATACCACCAGGTAGTTATCGCTTTTACATTCATATGTCTGGGTTAAGATTGTTTATTGGTAAATATCTGACAATAAGATTCTTGATTCTCTGTGTTTATACTAGTGATATGTGCTTACCACTGCTACTACTGCTGTAACTGGTCAAGATGAAGCACATCTTTTAGCATTTTTGAAATATATTATACATAGTTGTAATCTGTTTGATTAGATTATTACCCTTATGTCACACATTTACATTAAGGGTTTACATGGGAGCAGAATACTGACTATTTACACCAGTGAGTTCAAGCCTGTGTTTTGGGGGTTAAACATTAATAGCTGTGGGTATGATTTTTTTCCAAACAGACCTGCATCCCTGGCTGCCTTCTCTGCTCGAGCCTGGAGGACCTCTGCGCTGGGTGGCTCCTCCCTGCGGTGCTGCTGAGCTGATAGAGGCACCAGAGGAATGTCTGGAAGTTTCTCTCTCCACTCTGTACCGTCCTGCTCGATCAGTAGCCTGGTGATCCTGGACGATGACACAGATCAGCCAATATATGGATGTTAAAAATTACACGTAAAAATGTAATACAATAACCACACAACCCAGATGACACAGGGCTCACAGAAAAAGCGATTAGCACATTTCTACTTTTTATTGTCTTTGTTATTGCAAATCTTTTATCGTTCGAATTTGTAAAAATATATATGGATGTACACTAAAGCTATGATGCTCTGGTACTCCTGCACACAAAGCAGCCAGGTCAGTCTTCCTATTGCATAACAGAGAGAGGACATGCACTCTGAGAGCCATAATTAGCCTCTAGCTGGAGCAGCTTTGAACACCAGCTAAATCTGTTGGCCACTAATTAGACTTTATGTGCTTGTTCATTTGACTTGTTTGAATGTAGTCTCTGGATTATGTTACGATGCAATTTCTGGATTCAAAGTACAGCAATAATATTAAACAAGACAGTTGGAGACATGAGATCTCCTTATGGTTAAGGGCAGTCGCAGTCATTGGAATAGCTGTTATGGGCACTGTAATAATCATTCAAACGCTGGTTTCGTGATGCCAATCATTTAGAAATGTGAATGTGGATGTTAAAACTCATTCAGTCAGTTCTGTGTTTCAATACAGGTATCTCGCTGCCCTCTGTAGCCTCTCAGCTGAAGTGAGAAGGTTAATACCTGTTGACACTGTCGTGTGCTGCTTGCACGCTGATGTCTATCTGCAAGACGGTCTTGTAATCCACGTAGGCCTGACGGTAACGCTCCAGGGATTCATAAGCCATGGCCCGACGCAGGAGGGGCTTGAGGGAGAACGGCTGCAGTTCCAGGGCCCTGGTCGGTATAAATAGATGTGATGAGACAGGATCAAGTCTGCTGCCTCTATTATTGATGCTTCTCTCTGACAGTATGTGTGTGTTTCTGTCTACTGTAAGTATATAGTACAGTTTGCATTATGTGTACTGTTGTGTATGTGTGCATTAACGCAGCTTAACTTTCTTGTTTGCCCTACAGGTTAAATCTTAAGAACACATCAAGTATTCAAAGGCTTTCACACGGAAGGTTACCTCAAGGTACCCTAAGTTTGCTGCTTATAAAACCACTTCTAAAGAGATTAATGAACATCCCTTCAATCAACAGCATTTATCTAATGTAGGGTGGGTTTGATACAATCATCATCTGTCCAGATTTTAAAAGTCACATGTCTTTTAACACACACCAACACATAACAACCAGTGCAACTCACCAAGCTCACAAAACTCACCTTAAATTGTCAAACAAAGGTAGTGCTGTTCAAATATAAACGAAGAGCCCTCAAATGCTTTCAGAAACACATTTTAGTGTTTAGTGTTAATGACAAGGCCATAATTTTTTTTCTCCTTGTAAACGAATCAGGCATTGCTAAAACTTGCACGTGTTGGTCAGCACTACATCATGCATTTCTTTGCTCTGACTGGTTATAGGTCTAGCCAGTTGCATTCAGGGGCATTTTGATTTGCACCCACTGATAACACCCTTTGGAAACCTAAAATGAACTGAGAGAATCCAGACTGATACACCTTTGTGAATTGTTGGCATTGCTATGCACAGCTAACATCTCCCTCCCGTTATACGCACGGTGTGGTAAATAAATGCTCTCACCTTGTGCAGTCCTGTATGCAGTCTTGACTGTTGCCATCTTTCAGGTAGCAAGCTGCTCTGTTAGAATATAGAATACACAGGTCCTCTGGACTGTCAATCCCTGCATAAAAAGAGACACATATATACTTTGAAAAACTCAGCTCTGGAATGGCACATGCAGCTTGCCAGTCCCTTTGGAACTGTGACACAGAATATCAGTTAAGTCACAAAAATTTAAGATGGCTTTAATAACCCCTTGGCTTTAACAAGAACAGGCCTGAGTGTGTTAACAATCCTTCATAATGTTCAGAGGTTACTGGCTCAATAATACAGTGTAATGTATTATGGAAGGACATTGATTTCAATGGAAGTCCACTTCAGACTGATGAATGTAGGATTGACTCAAAGCTGCATTCACATATTCAACAATTCTTGGTATTTGTCTGTTGATCAATATTCTAATTTGAGAATCTTCATCGAATAAATTGAAAATAACTTAATGTTCAGATCTGGACTCCATACAGGTTAAACCAAAGTTCCTTAAACTCTTTGTCGGGACCTAAACAGGCAGAAGGCTAATAATCTGCTATGCTAATACATCCTGCTGTTGTACAGGAGTAACACTAGGAGTTCCAGGGTTGGACTGCATACAGCATATCTGCTATTCTCTCCACTTGCCAAACAGGTATTTCACTCTGTTTCCGCCATCATTATCACTAGCACAGGCCAATCCAATCTGCTTCTACTGTCTTTACAAATAGAGCAACACTAAATACAGTCAGCTTAGCATGCCACCCCATCAGATGAAATTAGATTATGGATGATGACACCGTGATGATGATGATGTCTCAGCAACTGCTCACACTCAGCGAGGTAACTGTGACAGTAGAGCACAGTACGCTATGCTAGAGGCCGTCCACATACTGATACACACACGATTTGCAGACAGTTTGAATGTCAATAAATTTGGTTTCGAAAAGGTTTCTTTTTGGCAGACCCCTGACACAAAGCATGTTTAAATGTTTCAGTTGCATTCTGTCTGCATTACGTATAGCCTTCCCTACATCAGTCGGATGTCGGACAGGCCGCTTTCACATGCAGTACAACAGTGGCTACTGAGCACACTGTTAAAGCAGAAAGAATATGGTTGATGGTGGACGGGCCTGACACGCAGCAGTTTCTCTCCCTCCATCAATCGCTCACTGTTTCCCTCTCTGTGAGAATTATAACTGCAGTCCTGCAGTTTCACAGTGAGTGGTTAGCAGTCATGTGACCTGGACAGACCTGAGCTGAGAGGCTTAGCGCCGGGCTGAGGCTAAAACCGAAACACTGTCCATATACACCACGACAGTCACATTGTGACGCACTGCTGTAGGGACAAGTTCACTAAATACAGCAACAAACAGCTTAAATATTTTAACTCTTGGATACTAAATTCTTTGTTATTGTTTTTCTACTGTATGTGCAATGGACTGCTTGTGGGAAAGATCATTTCTGTTGTTTGGGTATAATTTCTCTCATAGGAAATATCTTTTTTTGGTGGTTTATTTTTGTTATATCCTGCACTGTAATAAAGCAAAATGAAAAGATAAATGTGAGCACTAGCAATACAATTGCAAGGTCATGACCTTTGATTTACAATTGTATTGTCAAGAGCATTGAATATTGAACACAATTAAGCAATATTTATTCAAATATGGCTGTGACTAATGACGAAACATCAGTCAGTGTAACCATGGGCCATTGTTTACAAGTCATGGCATGTGTATAACACACTGGTGTTAGTATAAATGTTAAAGGTTTACTTCCATGGAGGCTTTTAATTAACTCCACTGTCATACTTAAAACGCTATGTGACTGAACTACAACCAGCCAACTCAAACAATGACTATAATAACAAAAATAGCATCAACTGTGAGGACTCTTCCACCATACCTGAATCTGTGTAGCCCTGAATGGCTAGTGAGTATTTCTCCAGTGCATCGGCAAACTGTCCATTTTTAAACAGAAGGTTTCCTTCATTCTTTAGCCGGGCCAGAGGTGGGGGCAGGGCTCCACATGGGGCATCAAGGTTGACAGTTTCTCCTGCATTTCCTCCAGCCGAAGTCCCCTTACCGCTGCTGCTCTGATCAGCCTGGACTGAAGCTGTCGAGCCCCTCTTGCCTGTTCCATTGGTTACCTTTTCCTTGGACTCTTGCGTGACTTTGTACTTGTCAGAGTTGGCTCCTTTACTCTTCCAGTGTCCGTGGTGGGAGTTGCTGGACTCACTGTGTGGACCCCCGTCCCCTCTGCTGTGGGGCTTTTTTTGAGCGTTACCCATGTCTCCCCTTTCGACAGGAGTAGCTGAGCTCTCCTCCCCTCCCACAGGCTGGATAGGTTCAACCGGACAAGCTGGAAGGGAGAGGGAGGGAGGGAGGGAGAGGCAAAGGGAGAGTCAGAGAGAAGGGGAGGACACACCCACAGGAAGAAGTCAGCGGTTACATCAGAGTGGGGGGAGGGGTGGATATGACACAGAGCCACTTCAAAGAGGGAGTTCCAGGAAGCAGCCATACTCAGTGAATTACAGAAGCACTGGGTGGGGGTAGGGCAGCTAATACATGCTCACGTAGTATGTCATGTTACCCAGACAAGAGGGTGGGGGTTTCCTCTATCAATAGCACAGGCAGACACAAGAGTTGGAGATGAGAATATCTGCCATACAAATTGCTGCGGCTTTCTCAGATGTTTCGTATAAATCATGAGTGGATCACAGGGCGAATCCTGTGCCAGGCAGTTCATCATGCAGTGGGGCTTAAGCCATTCATAAATACAAAATAAAAAAAGCATCACTTCTCAAAATATGAATAATTAGCAAGTCTCTCTCTACATATATTTAAAATTCAATGTTGGGTTTTAAGTTCTGTAAATGGTTTATCAGCTCACTCTATTTTGAATAGAAATACAAAACAAAAAATATTTTGATAAGGACATTTTAGAATTGGCTATTAATTAGTTAGGAATAAGACATGTTCTGAGCGAGACATTTTATAGCTGGAACCACAGTTTTCTTTATAATGATGGTACTGTCTCTGAGCTACCTCAAACGTATAGTATATTTAGCATTTATATACTACAATTATATGTTATTTAGTGCTTGACATATACAGTATACAGTATCAACTAACGTGTATCGGTTGGACTCTTCTGTAAAACTAAGCAAATTTAGTCATTTGACTCACTGCAGAGCTATAGATCACCTACACTAGGTTCTACCATAACTGATGCTGATTTGAAAGTCGAAGGTTTTTCCTAAAAAGACAGAAGAATTAAACCATCCTTGTTATATTAAAAACAGCAAGAGGTACATTACCCACATTTAACTTGATCATAGATTTCTGCATCTGTTCAAATGGTCACTGGCTTGTTTATAGTCTCTGTGGCTGTAAATCATGGAAATAGATATTGATTGTGGATGTTGTCAAACGACCTCACCATTCTCATCGTTACTGTTGTCATCGTCCTCTTCTACCTCTTGGATGAGGATTTTTTTGCCTTTGAGTTGCTTCTCTGGTTGACATTCCCTCATCTTCTTCTCAGCTTTAAAAAGAAGTTGCTAAACCACAAATAATTATTAGAATTTGTCAGCAGTAGGAACCCAACCCAACTCTGTTAAGTAGGTCAGCGAAGGTGATACACCTACTGATACCACAATCATTCATATACTACGCGCCTTCATTAGATGGCTTGTGTGCTAATATATAAGGAACATCTTCACCCTATATACACTTACATTAAAATCTCTAGTACATAATAAGAACATAATAAAGAATACACTCAGAGAGACCCTAAAATACAACCTGGGTTCACCATCTAATGCAGAACAACTGAACAAGCTGCGTAATGATCTTTTTTACAGTAATAACAGACCACATATGATTTTATTAAAACTTTGCAGCAGCTGCAGTCTGCTTTTGGATGCCTAATCTCACATTAATACAGTGACACCTGGTGGAAAAATGGCTACTGGCAGGTAATCAAAATGCCTATCACCTACATTGGCTGCACCATTCTGCGGCTCTTCCCTAAGGACCGTCCTCAGGTCTTCAGCAGCCAGTTGGAAGTTACCCATGTGATAATGAACAGTGGCACGACGCAGCAGGGCTGATGATGAAAAATACATCACATACCACACATTACATATATTGAACTGTTTAATACTGTGCTGTAAAGCTACAAATAGGGGATATAAAAACAAAGAAAAATTCGCAAAATTTTCATGTAGTGGCAACAAAAACTGATGCCATATTTCTGTTTACATGCATTGTTAAAGTGCTAAAGAAAAGTACCTTTCATATTGCCTGTTTCCAGCTCAAGCACCCTCTGGCAGTCTCTCATGGCATTGTGCCAGTGCTTGAGGTTGATCTCTGCCTGGGCTCTGTTGTTGTATGCAGCCACAGTTGGTATAATGGAAAGGCTCCTGTAATGGAAGACCAAAAATAAAAATAGATCTTTATTTCTAATGAGGTTAATGGAAAAACACTTAGAGGTAGAGTAAATGGGAATGAAATCAAACTTAAATGAACGACAGCAGTCTAATTAAATTCAAGGCAACATAATCCTCTTTGAAGATGTGTAATGCATTCTTTAATAAGTGAGCTGTTTTAAGAGCCTGACCTGCAATAGTATGCAACTGCCTCCTCATAATCGTTTGCCCTGAAAGCCTCATTGCCTTTGTCCTTTTCGCGATTCGCCAGAAGGAGTTTCTCCTGTTGTGTCAACACTGGATATATTGTAGAGACCGCACACTTCAGACACATACTCACACAATACACAATGCTTTGCTATGAGCTGAGAAAATGTGTGACATTCAGAGCACATAACACATTACGTGAAGCATCCACTTTAGCCTTAATTTTAGGATGTCCTTTGTTTATAATGACAGGTGGATCATTTTTGACCACATTTCCGTTGATTCTTTCACATTCTTTTTCCACATCAAACCTGGAAACAGAGCGAAATATATTTAGACAAAGGAAAATGTTCTACAAAATGGTGTTCTTGAACAACATCAGATGTTTAACTGCAGATCACGGCAATGAAAGAAAATTAGATAAGGCCTTTTACAAAGTAAAACGGAATCTTTTATCTGTCTACAGTGCCGGCAGCTTCTGCAACAGTATGTTCTTTCTTCTGAATATAATAGACAATGGCGCAGACAAAATGACTCACTTGTCCCATTCTCGATAATCTCGTGGGAGAGGGTTCCTCTTCTCTTTTGAAACTGAAGTCTGTGATGACATAAGACTTTATTTTAGTATTTTTCTTGTACACATAAATGTACATGGTTACATACATGATTGGAGATTTTTACCTGACTGAGCGAAACGGAGCAATTAGAACCTCTAACCGGAGGCATATTTTCTTTTGCTAGATCATCCAACATTGACTGCTGTTTTAATAAATTCTCAGTCTTTTTGGTTTCTTCTTGCCACATCTGTAAAGAACAAATGATTTAATATTAAAATGTTGGGACTTATTTTCAAAGAAATGGCCATGTAAGAAGTTTATGGAAAGAAAAAAATGCACAAAATATGGAGCATACCTTCAACTCCTCAACAATTTGGCTCCACTCGTCGTTAGAGAGGCTGGCTGCAGTGGCCACAGGGTTTTCCTTCCTGAGAGCTCGACTCCTAGGGTCCAGTCTCTCTAAGTGAGTCTCACAGAAATTGATCAGATGAGGATAAATGCCCTCATCGCCAGACCTTCACACAAAGTAAAACATTACTTTCAGAAAGCCCACATTCCTAGACATCTTTGCAGTCAAGCCTATCTGACTATACTATATTGTCCCCTGCCAGCCCTTTGCAATCTGTGGCATGTCACCCCTTTTCATTATTACATATACATTTTCCATTGGTGACAGAATTATCTTAAAGGAGAAAGGCTCACCAACAAAGTAAAGGAATAGAATCATCGATCAAGATACAAAATCAATTCATCCTACAGCTCATTTACGTGGCTTTTACCTCAGTACTCTCAAGATCTTCTCCAGGTATTTTACATCTTTGCATTTTCCAATGTATTCATAGTCCAGGTGCTCCACAGGGACCTTCCCACTACAGTCAGTGGAAGTGGACTGGTTTTGAAGAGAGAAAACTGCATCTGCATTCATACCTGGGAAGAATTTCAGGTTACTCAATTATTATTAAACAATGCTGTTCTGTTAATAGAAGCGGATCTGAATAATTCTAAAACTTAGCTAAGCCGAAGTGATTGATAGCGTTAGTTCTACGGAACATAATAAAATGCGTGATAAATTAAGGATTTAACATAATTACAGATGTGACGCTGAGCCAAGACAAACGGAGATTTCAGTGTTTCTCTTCTATTGCTATGCAGTTTAAAGGAAATAAATTTACCTGCCGCTGTTTGACCAAACGCTCATCTGCAAAGCGAGGTCTGTCACTATGGTAACCATACACGGAAGAAAGTAGCACGCCAAAGCGGAAACACGTGACACAGGGCTCCAAATTTGAAAACGTGGCTGGCAGTTTTCTGAAGATGAACATGTAGCAGAGAGGAACAGCGATGAGGGGTGCAAGCTGAGGCCTAGAACTGAGCCTGAGGAAACAACACTGTCGGCAGAGTCCACGGACTTTAGCACAATTTTATCCAGAAGTAAGTTATTTTTAATAAGTATATGTCTGAATATTATGTTTCTTGCAAAAAAAAGAAGAAAAAAAAGCTAACTGTATGTACGGAAAGCCGCGGCCTGGCAATGGCTGTGGTTTTAGGAGGCTAACTCATCAATTCGCCACACTAAGTCGAATGTAGTGATCGCGTTACTGGTTGCAACATTAATGTGCCTCCAGCTGTACCGTAATCCTCGAGTATAAGCGGCTTTGGCCTGCATTAATGGATGGCTGTATGGGATTACCCCTCAAAACGAAACTAGTACCTTTTTGATATTACGGAGGTGTGTGTTAGTGGGGGATTATATAGCAATACACAGACAGATTTGCAGGTAGATATCTATCTTACCTCGGTAATTTAATTGACACAGGTGTTTTCTCATCATGCTAATTGCTTAAACAAGCATGTCCGTGGCACCTGAGGGTGCGGTTGTTTTTCTTTTCTTTTAAATTAGAACTTCTAACTTTTACTTTGAAATTAAGTCTTAAATGCAGGAAACCATAATACACTGTTCATCCACTTTCAGGTGTAACGTTATTTAAACATGAGTGCTTCCTTTGTGAAAGGTATTCTAACTTTTAGCTTCCTAATCAAAGAACACAGACTAAGGTGAATTGTCATCTGTGTTTCCGTTATCTCCGCTACTTTTCATACTTTAATCGGTGCTGAGTAACTAAAAATAAAATGGTCGAGTGGCACAACCCTTGGATCCACCGTCAGCAGTGTACAGCTGAGACTGTCGGGGTCGGTTTTTCGTTTTGGCGGCTGTAGCTCACTTTGCAGCGGCATCAGAGAGCACGCGACGGGGGATTTAAATCGACAACACGCGCTCTCATAGCAACGCTGATGAAACAGCTGGTATTGAACCAGCTGACTTTCCCTCCCTGAATTTTTACCTGTCACAGTTAATACGCTGAGAACAACTGAAAGAACCACTGTTTCTTTTTTTTTTAATCAGCTGGCTTATTTCTTATCACTACGTGAGTCCAATATGAACACCTACTTTATAAATAATTGCAACGTTTAAGCTAATTTAGCTTATCATACTGGGTAATTTTTCCTTGTCGAAGTCACAACCTGTCGTTTGACCTGTTTGAATAAATGAATTACCTGACACGTTCATGCTGCTTGGTTGTTCTTGAGTTGTTTCATTTGCTGCTTTTCTTGTCTGCAGGTCAGTTGGTGATCACAAAAGGTGCACACAGGAGGGGGGAAAATGCAGTGCACTCCTGAATCGAACCTCGAGAGCTGCAAAAGCCACCACTGTTATGACTGCTCTGATAGTGGATACTCAGGTTTGTTCCACAGCCCGCAGAGCAGCAGTGGAGTTAAATCCTGTAAGTCCTTGTCTCCAGTAGAATTCAGTGAAACACATAAAGAGAACCTCAGGCTTTCCGTCACACCTAAAGAGAGGAACAGAGAATCAGTTCAGTTTTTGGGAAAAGATCTCGGGGGAATACAGCAGCAATCAGCAGTTAGCTGGTGTGAAACCCCTAAAAGAGATTCCTCATTGCGACAAAGGCTTCATATGTGCAGGCCCACCACAGCTGTCAAAACTGACAACACAAGATCACCATGCACCAGAAGGACCGAATCCTCCATCAGTGTCATGTCTGAACACTGGCTCAGTGCATCGTTTGACTCTCCAGAAACCATGACAAGGGATTTGGTATCAAGCACTTTAAAACTGGAGCAGGTTCTGCCCCTATCTGGTAGGAAACGCCGTCTCCTATTCACACAGGTGAGGACCTCCACTCTTGAAGATGGTAAAGTCAGCTCTGGTCACCTTTCCACTTTTGGGAGAAGAGTTTCACTCTCAGATGCAGATTTCACTGAGAGCATTTCTGCCTCTGATCAAATTAATACTGAGACTCAATGCATTAGCAAATTCCTGCCTGCCTCATCAAAGGAAAACGCTCAATCACCAATCAGCAATGTGACAAATAACCTATATGACAGCTCAAGTGTCTTGTGTACACCATTATCCACGCATACACCCAAATACATCAGGTGAGCTTTTTTTTTGGAAACTTTCTAAATGGCTCCATGTCTTCATAAATTCTGTTGTAAATTAACCCTGCTGAATAAATGTAACCCTGGAACAGGTCTGTGAGTGAAGACAGTGGTTTCAGTTCTCTGACCCTCGACAAATCCCAGGACGCCTCTGTCGACCATGATGGCTCATTCCAGGAGCTGCTGTTCTCTGCCTCTAGAGGTAACTGTGAAACCCCAAATCTGGGAGACGCAAAGCGGCGTTCTCGCCTGCAGCGTCAGCACAGGCTGTCTACACTTAAAGAAGGGGGCTCTCAGTCCGAGGAGGATCCAGCAGACAGAAAGCATGAACATCTTCATCAGTGCCACAGCCATTCCAAAGAAGATGATGTGTTTGCTGACCATGCCACCCCTCATAGTGCCCTTTCTGTTAAATGTGGTAATAAGATGACCACTGATAGTTTGGCCTCTGCAAAACAAGACTATGCCACCCCACTAAGAGGAACTACAGCAAAGCCAGAAAACATGACACCTTTTAGCACAGCTCCTGCCAATCCAGAGGAAACCCCTCTCAGGACAACTCCAGTCAATCTCTCTCTGACTCCAGCCTTGCAGCTAGTTCACGCAATGTGTCAGCAGAGAGCCCAGATGTTTGTCGGCCAAAGTCCAAACCTCAGGGAGCAGCTGAAGTCCACAGCTGCACTAACTGAGACCCGCATGACATTCAGGACCACGATGCCATTGGCAGGGCTGATTGGCAGGAAAATGGGCCTGGGGAAGGTGGACATACTCACAGAGCTTAAGAAGAGGAACCTCAGACACATACTGGCTGTCATACTTGGCCATCTGACCTCTGAAAGCATCTACAGGTGAAGAGTTCATGTTTTCAGCACGTTTAGCCATCATTATTCACATACAAAATAAAATCTAATTTACTTTGTTTTTGTCTATATATCTCTGAACCCCTTCCTTCTGCTTGACTCCTAGTTTGATTTGTCATTCACTAAAGTGATGGTGATTACTTGTGATGGCCCCATTAGGTTATACATAAATATGTGAATGAAATCCTGTAGGATTCATACATCACAAATACTTAGCTTGGGCTAAAGTACAGAGCTATATGCTAGTGTAAATATATATGTATGCAAGTAAACTATCAAAATCATGCTATGTAACCAATGCAGTGTTTAGTCCAGAAGAGCAGAACAGTTACATTTGTAAGTTAGTCAAGGGGCAACAAAGGCTGAAAATCTTGGTCTCATGCATGTGTGTTTGTCAGGTGTGGGCAGGTGTGCAAGAGCTGGAATGAAATCATCCAACAAGACAAGCGAGCTAGTTTTCAGAGAAGAAACCACCTGAGTGAAGTGGAGACGGCTCTTGAGGTAGGAGATTTGCCCTGTTAGCAGCTTTTGCTAATGGGTGGCCAATGGCAAATTAGTCTCATATTAGTCTTTGAGCTGAATCTCATGATTATTTTCATTAATTATTCTACTGATTATTTTTATGATTAATTGTTTGATCTACAAAATGGCTGGGGGAAAAAAAAAAGCATCAATCAGTCCATTTCCCAGAATCTTTTGTTCAACCACCAGTTCAACTCGGACTGTTCATTTTCTGTTGTAAATGACAGGAAAGGAGAGATCCTTGCATTAAGAAGTTGGAACCAGCAAATGTTTGACATTTCTGCCTTAAAAATGACTGAAACAGTGAAAAATAGTCATTGTTTTTTTGATTGATTGATTGAGTAATCATTGCCGCTCTACAGATGAGCAGTTATTTAAGTAACGTGATTCACTGTCTCAACGGTGACTCATGGTTGAAATGACCTTCTAACTTTGTGCTGTTGTCTTATAGCATGGTGGTGCTGTCCATGTCCCCGATGCAGAGACCAGACTTACTCTGCTAAAGAGGTCGGCCCTCAAGACTGTTCAGGCCCAGTCTAGGACCTCCAGCTACTGCACCCCGCAGTCAGGAAGTAGCACTTTAACCCCATTACAGCACAGTGCCTTAAATTCAGGCAGCAGCAGCAAACGGGATAAATTTCTTGAAGTGAGTTTTATTTTATTTCTTTTTTTTAAAAATAATTTGGTCCTTAACAACAACAGTACAATCTATACATTTCTTTTTTTTTTAACTGTATATAGCGTATTAAGCAAATAAAGCATACAAAACATAATTATCCGCTCCAAAATATATACTTATGTAAAAATAAATAAAAATTAATTGTTCTCTGTAGCATATGAAAAAATACAGATGCCATATCTAAATAGAATGTTTGTATAAAAAATAACGATGGGGCAGATGGCTGAACACCAGTGAATGATGATCACTGTATTAATGAAGCTGTGACAGGGTTCCATTGTTTGGTAAAGGTGGAGTTTTTGGAGCCTTAATGAGTATGTAATTTGTTCCATCTGATGAAGGTCCTGAACTGTTTGAATTGATTGATGCAGGAGGGTCTGGTTTCAACCCACTAATGGTTGTACACATCAAGGCTGCCATAAGTAATGTCTTTAAGAGAAGTGTGTCTTGGCCCTCCCATCTTATGGAAAAGCCTATTGGAAAACCCCTTTGTGGGCATCATCTGCTTCTCTCCAGAATACTATTAGCTTAGGACATGGCCAGAATATGTGGGTGTGATTGGCAGTGTGTGTTGTTCCACCGTTTCTCCAGCGTGATCTGGAATGTGTCGGACCCACTCTGAGTACTATTTCTGGTGTTCTGAAGAATTTAGTGATTGTTTTCCAATTAAATGCCCTCCATGTATTTGCGTTGCCTCATTGCAGATGCCCTGTGATATAACCGTGTTTATTTCTGCCTTTTCTTCTGTTTTAGATTTTAGGTTCCTATATAGAAATGTACAACTTAGTAATATCTCCATTCCCCCTTTTAGAGACATTTCTATGGGAGTTGGTTAATTCTTTGTTGCTATTGAAGAAATGATGCACATAAACCAGTCTATGATCTGACCATTTAATGAGGTTTTTTTTTCCAGTTACGCTTGATTTACTGAAATCAATTATATCTTATATTAAGATCTATTAAATATTGTTTTAAAATGGTGTATTGACTATTCAGTATGGGATGGATAAGGTTTCTGATTTACCTTACTGAGGGAACTATCCTCTTGGTCATTTCAACTCTTTTTTTTTTTTTTATTTTCTTCCCCTTTCAGGTTGCCAAAACCCTCTTCAGTGATGAGTGCCTCAAGCCCTGCCCTCGATGCCAGCATCCTGCAAGGTGTCACTCAGTGAAAGGGGAGGGTGTGTGCAGCAGAGCTGACTGTGGTTTCCGGTTTTGCACAGCCTGTTTGTGTGCGTTCCACGGCTCTAGAGAGTGCGTCAGCCTGTCTGTAGGCCGTCACAAGAAGGATGCGCTTCTTCCAGGAAGTGCTCAAAGCAAGCGAAATGTTAGGAGACTATGAGCAGAAAGCGAACTGCGTTCCTGTTTGCTGTGCCAAACTCACTTTAGCATTTTTCTGTCCGATGGATAAGGCGAGGTTTAGCAATATGGAAACTGATTTGAAGCCAGTACATGAAAGCAACTTCTGTACTTATCAATGTGTCTTTGTGCCTGTCTGTATACTGTATTTACTCTCTTTTTTTCAACACTGTTCTTACTTGTGTTTTTAATTATGACTGTGGAGGAAGTCTCGAGCAGTGCGCTGACTAAATTTTGCTCTTGATGTACTTCTCCATATGCTTTGATCAACTGTACATAATGTTTTTTTTTTGTTTTTTTTTTTGAGATCTTCAACTTTTACCAATCTGTTTTCATAGCTGTTTTAAAATAAATTAGATTTTTTAAAAACATGTGTCATATCTCTTATTTGTGAATAGAAGATAACTTATTTGAACTGAGTCTTTGCTGTAGTTTAAGTTAATTTAACAGTGTTTGGTGCCATCTAGTGGTAAGACCTTACCATAACAATGTATTTTTTCTTTTTAACTTACATGTAAGTGACATTAGACAGTAGCAATAATGTAATTCTGTGAATAATTTAGAATGAAGTTTTGTGTCTCTCACTGCAGGAAGAAACACAACCCTGTATTCGTTTCTTTCTGGCCTTCCCTGGTTAAACTTTTACCGCCCCCTGTGTTTTGAAAGTGAGGCCACTTCCATAGCAACCTGCAGTGTGTCTGTAATTACACTGAGAGCTTTCTGGCTTACTTGACTTCATGGGCAGCCAGTTTAAACGTACTGTGCAGGAATTTGTATTTTTAAAGTGAACAATGTGTGGAATCATTTCAGCAGGTAAGAGTTGTACTGTCAAACTTACATTTACTTGTTTAGGATTTTGGAGCTAATGTTGGTTTTGTAACTTGTGCTTTTTTTTTTTCATGTTAAGAGTTTCCCCATCTTACAGCCGGCAATTTTGTAAGTACAAGTTTGAATTGACATTTTATGACTTTTTCGATATGGCAGCATTTTGGATTTAGCAGAATTTCAGAAGTTTTCCCCTCTCAGTGGATGCTCCTTCATGTAATAATGTTTGTCAACATGCAGGAGAAGTCTCTGGCCTCTGATGATGTTTTGGCTCACTTCTTCAATGATTTCTTAAGTCTGCCGGTAAAGTAATCCTACTGTATAGATGCGCTCTTTTTTTAAAAAACAAAAAAACAAAATAAAACTCTTAAACCCTTCTTTGACGCTCACATCTTTTTCCAGTCTTTCCCAGAGTGTTTGCTGTACAACCAGGAGACTGGGCTATTTGAGGTGGTGAGTGGGGCAGCTGAGTGTGTGTCCAGAAGAATCAGATCAGTCCTACATCACAGCAAATCTCAAATGCTTACTGGTGACCCTGCAGTGCTGGCCAGAAGCCCCCGAGTAGACAATCGTTACTCTGTCTATGTAAGTAATAAATAGTTCCCTTTATGTTGGACATATTTGGTTCTCAAGATGAGCAAAAGTGTGCACTGTGGTTTCAGTGGGCTGACTTGAGGAATCTGTCTCCCTGACATTTGCAGTGTCTGGACAGGCAGGAAGGAATTCAGTGGATCATGAAAGAGAGGTTGCCCCTTTTCCTTCAGAGTGATTTCTACAGTGAATACAGGTGCTACGAGTGCTGGCTGTTCTTTGATCTTTATGTACAAAACAAATGTAGTTTACCTCCTATATTCTGCATTGTTGTTTAAATCACAGTATTACAGTAAAATCAGTTTCTTCAGTCACCTGTGACTTTAACACATATTATGATCTTCATCTTCAAAGAGTGCTTTAGTGAGCGACTGAGTGTTAATCTTTAGCAGGAAAATGCAGCACACTGTGGTTATTGTGTAGCTTCTAGGAACAGTTGTGATTATGTTCAGGGCTGTTGCCCCACTGCCTTCTGTTTCAGTCTGCCTAATTTCTTACACAACTTGTGAGAAGCCCACAGGCCACATGACTGGCCTGCACAGATTAGATGACTGACTCCCATTTATTTGCAACCTACACACAGAAGCAGTGAGAGAGAAATGACAAGAGCTGTTGATTTTGTAAATTTAATTTCTCATCAAATGAGAACCATCTGCTTCCGTATTCTGTGACTGGATTCTGTTTTTTTCCCTGTCATTCTCAGACTAGCCAAGCTGTTTCAGCAGGAACTAAACCACTGCATCCAAAGGAGGAGAGGCAGCATGAGTCGAACCCCCCTGTCAGCCCCACAACTGCATTATTCCACCCAATCAGACAAGGGAAGTAACAACTCATTGAGGGTCTTGACATGCTTGCGTTCTCTAGAGAACATATCAGCAAAACAAGGTATATATACTGGTGTGTGTATCATTTACACATCTCTATGTGCCTGTTGAAGCCAATTTATGAAGACAAAGGTTCTTATATTCTTTCATTACTGTTAGGATCTGTGAGGATTCATGCTACATGTCTACCCTCTGGTCACAAGGAACGTATGAGCACTAAATACTGTGAATCACCCAGATGTTCCTCCAGCTTTTCCGAGGCAGAGAACCCATCTATTTCCTCTGTGTGCTCCTCATGTCTCTCCTCCAAGAACCTTAGATGTGAGAAAACCCAGCAACTCCAGAGCTCGCCAATAACGCCATCAACTGGCAACTCGGAGGATGAACATCCGAAGCAGCCCAGCAGTCAGAATTATGAGTCCTCTGAACTACAGCTGGAGTGCCTTGCTGCTGAAGTGGTGAAACAAGTGCTTAACAATGCACTGAACCTTATGGATGGTCAGAGCCAGGCAAAGACCCCTGGCTGTTTCAACAGTTCAGGAGACCAGACAAATAGTACCAGCGTGGAGAAATCCTGTGAATGTAAAGTTTGTTGGCATTCCGTTGACGGGCGTCAAGAAAGATTGGAGGGGAACAACGGAAAAGTTCAAGAAGGCAAGCGAGGGAGTGGTGTAGAAGAAAACACAGAATGGTTCAAGAAGAATTGGGAGGTGGGGCGCAGGGCCACAGAGCAGAAAAATGTCCTTGATCATTGTTGCCATGGTATTTGTTGCCATGGCAACGGGCCAGGCTTAGATGAGTTCAAGGAGTTTTTGCGAGGAACGCCAGGAGAGAAGCTGCTTAATCTCTGGATGGATATAGAGAGACTGAAAGCTACACAGAACAGAGAGCGAAAGAACAGGTATGACGAAACACACCTTCTGTTCTGCTGAACTTAACTTCTTCACACTGTTTACACAAAGGCTAAAAACATCTGTCATGGTTTGATATTGAACTCATAACACCACATTGACAACTGCAGCTATGAAACAAACAACTTTCTTTTTTTTTTCAATGTATTGATACACCTGACTGAACTACCAAATGTAATGTAATCGAGTATGTTGATCAGGCAATTAGTCTTAATGAGGAGCTGGTACCTGCTGAGCAGCAGCCAGAGCAGTCTAAATGCAGAGCTGCTCTCCAGACTGGGACTCACTACCTCCCCCTGCTGGACAGAGGAGAAACTGCACTCAGTCCAGCCTTTTCTCACCGAGTCCCTTCTCTGCTACTGGTGAGATTCACAGTCTACGGTATTCAGATTTCCTAATGTTGATATAAACTATATTTATATGTGCTGTTTCTTTTTTCATTTTTAATTTCTACCAGGAAATTATTGCAGTCTATCACTTAGCAATAAACATCTCTGCGTAGCTCTGTGTATGAATTTCACTCAAAGGAGACATGAATAAATAAAGAAAAACCAAAGAAACAACAATAACAACAAACCTAATTTAACTGAAAAATCTCAACACAATTAAAAAAAAATAAAAGACACAATGCAGAGCAATTTTATGTTTTAGCTGTCCACAGTGACCATATATCCTTAAAAATGTCCATTTTTAGCTGTAGTTTAGCTGTGACCTTTTCCATAATGAACGCTTCATTTTCCTCCTGTTGTTTTAGGTTCGGCCATTGAAAACTATAACAGTCCTATGGCTGAAACGCCATAGGACTGTTATAGTTTTCTTGGCAAATGAAACTAGGGCTTTAAATAAATACATTTTCTTTTTCACCATTTGATTTCCAACAGGGATCCCTAACATGAATACATTTGGATCAAGGTTTAATTTTGTATCAAAGATTAGTTCTATTTTTACCATGCAGTACTCCTGCAGACTTGGACAAGTCCATAATATATGTTGGCTCCAACCCCTCAACATAATCTCAGTATGTGTGCAGTTTCTTTTAATACATTTTCATGTCTCCATAACATATTATGAGCTACTCTTGTTATAGCTTGCATATACTCTGTTGTGTTTACATCTTTTGTCATGTACTATGTGTTCTATCCTGCATCAGCAGGTGCTATATCCAGGTTCCTGTTCAGAAATGTAGCCTTCATAGTTAAGTCTTTGTATAAACGTCCTTGGTAACTCGCGCTCCCTTTGCCCCACAGGGCTCCTCGATTCTGGACGTCCCGGTGTGTTCAGGAAAACTGTGATGGCTCCTCTTATGTATCGCTGTGGACAGATTGCTGCGTTCGCCCCCTGTCAGGCACACAGTCGCACCATGGCTCTATAACCCCGCCTCCCCTCCACCCTGACGCCTGTCAGTCACCCCATGCTGTCCATCCACAGGTAGGAGCATTCGAATATGACACCACTTGGTGCATTCAAATCCTGAGGTTGCGAGGAGAGCTCCCAAATCGAGCAGTTAATTGTCCTTTCCACTGTGACGTTTTCATTGCTGTAGTTTCACGTAGAGGTGAAATGATTAGTGGATCAATCATTTGGTAATCAACGAAAAATCAGGATACAAAAATGCCAATGTTTGTTTCCAGCTTCTCCATTGAGGATTTGCTTTTTTATATCATTTTCACTGTTACATTTTTTAATAAATTGTTCTGTTCATTGTGTTAAATGCTTTCTCTTCTGTTTATGTATTTTCTCAGTTATATTGCAGCAGAAGTCAGTTACTGGGCAGCAGAAGAATGGAAAAGATGCTCCAGGCTCTCAGTGTTGAGTCACATGCTGGCTTCTACTTAACAAACTTCTGTGAACAATCTGGAAACCAGGTACAATAGCAGTGACTGGATTGTTTGCACTTTTATTCCATATAGTCCATCGCATTTAATCATGATCTCATATTTAACTGTAACTGTTATAATGTAGAGCATCTTAGGTGTATACTGTATAGTGTTTTTTTTTTCCAATTTGATGTGATATACACAGTCTGTGGCAATTACTGATGTTTTTTTTGGTTTCAGCTGTGGGAGAATGCAGTTAACTTTTGGAGTGACCTGCAGCACTACCATGAGCTGTTCTGTCAGGACGGCCTGGACCCCTACAGAGTACAGAGAGAAGCTCAGGTCAGCACATATGCACACAAGCTCAAGGCCAAAGTTGTTCTGCTCCTGCTTTCATCTCACACTGATCAGCTAAAACTAATAATTTAAAAAAAAAATCCCTCCAACCCTGCTATTTTGAAATAATATCAGGAAAATCCAAATAAAGGAGAAGGGAGCAACAATCGATAAATGCAGTGCGTGTCATTTTGTCGATTTTAATTTGAGTCTGAGCGCATTTGATAAGATGTGTCTGCTTGGCATCTGAGCAGGATTTTTTCTGTCACAAAAAGTCCTGTTATGACAACTTCATTTTACTTTTACCAAAAATAGCAGCATGCTATTCCAAACAATAAATTGTTTCTGATTTCACGATCTTTGTCTAAGGCTTCTTAAGTCAAGTTTTGCTGCCAAGGACAACTGTGCAACATCAAACTAAATTCAAGTAATAAAAAAATGGTACATTTGCATAACTCATGTTTTCCGTGGAACAAGAAGTTACAGCTAATTCAAAACTTAAAGAATGTTTCATACAGAGCAATGCAATATCCAGAGAGATAAAGGGGCCTCTTTTAGAAAGGAATCCAGGAAACAGTATGACTCATGATAAATTTGCAGAGAACAAATGTATTAATGCATGAAAGGCAACCACTAATAAAATAAAAAATGATCAAAAGGCAATGAAACAGAGACTGAATTTTCAATTTTCAGTCTTCTGTTGCCCTCCGCTTTACACACGCACACACCTGCTGTTGTTTGCGTTGTTTGCGTGCTCTCTTGGCCTGCCACTCCCGTTCTCCCCTCTGCCTCCCTCTGCCCTCTTTACCCCTCACTAAGTGGAGAGATTTAAACGCCCATAAAAACAAGTGAGTCAGACCCCCTCAGCTCTGAGCCAGTGCAGTCACCCAGAACCACCCCGTCTGACTACAGCTGGACCAGGGAGGAAAGCTGATCGCTCCGGTCCAGAATACTTCACAGTGAAATCCATTTTCCTTCAGTTAACCTTTAGTTCACCAAAGGAATGACATTTAGTTGATCTTTCCATAGTGCCTTGGCCAAGAGGGTTAAATGATTGACTTTTATGTGGTGTGATGGCAGCGGTGATGAGAGATAGTGAATATTGTATAAAAGAGCCCTGAACAATGGTGATGATGGAGGTGATGGCGGTTTTGAGGAGAAATGTTTCTGAAAGTGATGACATTTTTATATTCTCATCTCTTCTCAGCTCCTTTACTCTACCTACATCTTCGGCTCTGCCAGGAGCAGCATTGGTGTCGATGAGGAGATCAGAGGGGACGTCTACGACCGAATGATGCCTGCTTTTGAGGAGCTGTTTGACAAGGTTGAGGAACACACCCTGAACCTCCTGCTGGAGCCATGGACGTTGCTGGTCAGCAGGGACAAAGAGTCCTTTCAGAAGGTAACCACAGTTTAAGTAACTTGCATTTTATCTGGAGAAAGTGGAGCTCTTTTAGTGAAACCACAGTTCAGTTGGCACAGACTGATTAGAAAATTTGCACTTCAAGTGAATAGACTTCCTAGTTTTGACAAGAATTTGCCCAACTGGAGTGATGTGCAACACACACCCACACACCATATTGGAACCCATTTAAAAAAGGATTTCTCACACAAAATGCACAATGACATGTCGAATATTTATGTTGGTGCATGTATAAATATTGTAAAGATCAAATTAATTAGAGTTAATAGCTTGAGTCTGAGGTTAAGTGCAGTTCTGTGCATGTTTGGCTTTAGGGATGCAACCAAGGATTTTGTCTCATTCAGTTATTTGTTTTATAAAAAAAAAAAAGCACACATCACAAAGTCCTAGAGCACAAGGTGAAGTCATTAAGAAGAAAAACAACTGAAACCCACACATATTCAATTTAATGTAATGTGAGACCAAGAAAACAAAACAAAAAAAATCTCAGGTCTGAGAACCTCTGACCACATAATGTCTGGCTTCACTGCTTCAGAAATGACTTAAATGATTCATCACTTGATTTGAAAAGTGAAAAAAAAAAAGGATTACTCAACTAATCGTTGCCGCCATAAGACTTTATGTGTGTATCCAGGTGTGTGTGCAGGAGGTGGTGCGCTGCGTCGACAGTCAGGAGTACAGGGAGCTCCAGAGTCTGTACGAGGAATCAGAGCGGCTGAAACAGGTCAGCCAGCATCCACGAGTTAGTTCACTGATTTATAAAATGTTGGTGCTCATTTATTAGCCAATAAACACACACCTGTGAGCATAAAAGAGCTAATGTAAACAAACAATGATGTGAAAATGACCTCTTTTCGGTATTTATGTATTGCTTGGTAACAGCGATGTTATCTGCTGTTCCAAGATTATATTACTTGGCATAAACGTGCCATTTGCACTGGTGTTGCACTGCTGTTATACAGGAGACATGATCCATTTCACTCTGTGCTTTACAGTGACTTTAGTACATCTGACAGGCCTAATGTGATGTGGAAAAATCACCACTAAGAGTTTAATACCACACCTTATTTTTTTCTTTCCTGCTCCACCTCTCCATTTCCATCACTTATTCTCTCCCTCTGGCTGCTGTATCTCCTCTACAGGGGGAGCAGTGTGGGTCCATGCCATTCCCCTCTTCTGTTGCACCTTCCTCCCTCTCGAGGGGCCCACGTGTACCCGACTCTTGGTCCAAAATCTCTCCAAATTACCAGGGATATCGTCTAGGTTCCTTACTTCGTCACCGCCATGAGATCAGGCACTTTATGTCCTTCCTACAGAATCAAGATGCCAGGTGAGATATATAACCACACACTTTTTATATAAGATATATCCTTAAATGTCTTTAAATATATATGCGCTCCACTTTTATATATAAAAGTATAGACAGAAGTATAGACAGAAGTATTGGGACACCTGACCATTACACCAACAGGGACTGTAATTACATCACATTCTAAATACTCAGACAGCTATGCAGCTATAACAGCTTCCACTCTTCTCTGAAGGCTTTCCACAAGATTTTGTTTCTGTGGAAATTTTTGCCCATTCATGCAGTACAGCTCTTGTGAGGTCAGGCACTGATGTTGGACCAAAAGGCCTGGCTCACAATCTCCGTTCCAGTTTATCCCAAAGGTGTTTGATGGGGTTGAGGTCAGGACTCTGTGTGGGCCAGTCAAGTTCTTCCACACCAAACTCATCCAGCCATGTCTTTGCTCTTTGCACTGGGACACAGTCATGCTGGAATAGAAAAGGAACTTCCCCAAACTGTTGCCACAAAGTTGGAAGCATAGCATTGTCCAAAATGTCGTGATATGCTGAAACATTAAGATTCTCCTTCACTGAAAGTAAGGGGCCCAACCTCTGAAAAAACATCCCCATAAAGAAGTGTGTCTGGATACTTTTTTCTATATAGTGTACATGCAATAGATTTTTCACATTTCCTGCAAATGTGCATCATATTCATATTAAACCGAACAGGCTGTTGCTTACAGGGTGAATACAATGCACTGAAGTTAATGTGAAAATAACATGATTGTTCTGATTCTGTTTCTGCTCAGTATCCATCTGACTTGCTGGTTGGATCTGGAGCAGTACAGGAGGACTCCTCAGAAGGACAAAGTTGTCAGACGGGAGAGGTCATCTCATATTGCAACCAAATACCTCAACAGGAAGTACTTCTTTGGCTCTGACAGCCCTGCCTCAATAGAACAACAGAATGATGTATGTGACATTGTTTAAAAAAGCTTTCAGTATTATTAGCAAATGTTCCCATTTTGATGTAGTCACAGCTCCACTGAAATTGAATTACTGTCAGATTTCTGGGAAAGCATTAGATAGACAGGGGCAGAAACATGGTGCCCATGACATGACAAAGCCTTGACGGGGATCTTAGCTCCATCTGCGGCTCAACATTCAGATGCGATAAACAGGGGCTGCCGCGGCTCTCACTTAACTTCCCATCTTCCCTCTTTGGTATCCTGCAGACTTCACGCTGACAGCTCTGACAGCAGGGTGTCGGTGGGAAACTGGGGATGTGAAGACATGGTTTGGCTTCAGAAAGACAAAGAAGATCAGCTCCAGTAACAATGACAGTAGAAATCTCTCCTGACATTTATAGTCTGAGATTAGGTTTCTGGATGCTAGGATTACTGCAGGAGAGCATGCTGTGCAGAGTTAGGATGACTAGATCAGCCTTATTTTCTGTTTTAGGACTGGGGATGGCCTCTGTGTTCGAGGTTCCCACACTTCTTTGAAAATTTGTGAACATTTATTTTAGAAAAAACAAAACAAAACAAATTGTTGTAATTTCTAAAGTTTGAGCCAGAAGAAGTTGAAGTTGTGTTAATAAGTTGATAATGCATTTATAAGATTTGTCTGGTGGTGTTTTGTAAACACACCGTTCAAGCTCCAATCGACGAAAAAGAGTGGGCGACCTGGGAATGAGACTTGAAGGGGCCTATATTAGCTCCTCTCTCCTTTCTAAGCCATCGTGTTGGCTAACCTCGCAGTCACCGCCAAACTGACTGGCTGACAGCTAGCTGAGGTTTCATCTGATTGGCCAGATTTTTGCACGCTGAGTGTGAATGCGTGGTCTGGGTAGATAAAATCATTTTTCATTGCATTTCAGGCAGTTTTTTTTGCAATGCGTTGTTTTATGCAAGTTCATATTGCGACAAAGATGAAAATGTATCAGTCAGCACTGCTCTGGTACGTGACCTTTGTCATTTGTCATCCTCATCTCATAAATGCCACCAAAATAATGATTCTAACTGTGCATTTGAATGTGGATGCCAATTCTAGTGCTTCTAACTCTAGGTTTGGGTCTGGCTGCCGCTTTTGCATCTCAGCGTTGGTTCTTGTCTGCGTGAGCGATGTAGAGAGACTGACAGCTTTACAGCTTTGGCCCTTCGCTCGTTCAATCACTCAGTCATCCAGTCACAGATTGGCCTCCTTTCATCTTACTGACTCCCGCTCCAATGCCACGACTGGTTCTCATTTCTGTGGGGTGTGTGTGAGTGTATGTGTGCATGCATGCCTGTGAGCGTGCAAAATGAGATGAGAGAAAATATAAAGGAGATATAAATACAGCCAGATCGTTGTATGAAGACAGAAAGCAGACGCGAGATGAAGAGAACAGAGGGATTGTGGAAATGATGAAGAGCACAGCAGGAGGCAGTTTTCTTTGTTTTTTCCACCTCCTCATATGTTCTTCATGTTGTTTTATACAAATCTACAGACATGTCCTCTTTAGCATTCAAATCAAACACATGCAGCCATCTGCCCCTACTGTGTGACTGTGTTGTGCTTGTGTCTTTGTGTGTGTGTGTTCAGATACTGCGTCTGGCAGGTGGACTGGAGCGTCTGAGGCTGGAATGTCTCTCGAACCCAGTCGTCACGGAGATCCAGGACATTGTCAAGAGTCACATTGAGAAAAAATGGCTGCCTCTGTTCCTGTCCACTGCTGAGTTCACAGAGCGACAGAAACGGCAACCAAAGGTGGAAATCCTGATTCTGAACCGTGACGTGACTAAACGGTCATCTCTGAAAAGTTACCTTATGCGCATAAAGAAATAGCTTGACATTTTGGGAAATAGTCTCATACACCTTCTTGCTTAGAAATGAGAAGATGAGGACAAGACTGGAAAAAGTAAAATGGCTTGCCTGACTCTGTCCAAAGATAACAAAAACTGTCTACTGAGTTTAAAATGACAAGTTGAGTTTTAAGGAGGGGTTTTATGCCAGATTCTGAGCAGCTGCCAGGAAACCAGAAAAGACTTTAGTCTCAGTTCTGACACTTTGGTTTTAGTAGAGATTGCACAAACAAGATATAACGTGTTAATTAGTGAACTTTACAGATGCTGGAAGGTGGATATAGTTAGGATAGCCGTTTCCAGTCTTTATGCTAAGCTAAACCGACTGGCTGCTGGATGATACCTTATGTTTAATGGACAGACCTGAGAATAATGTCAGGTTCCTCATCTCAGCAAGAAATGGAGGATTTGTGCTGCCACCACTTCAGTTGGAAAAGCATTTAAATTATGTGCAGAAAAAAACATGTATTTACTTATATTTACACTATTTATGATCATAGAATTCAAAAAGTGGAAGAAATTTGTGCCTCTAGGCAACGCTGACTTGCATAGCAGTATTAATTGTACTTGGCATACTGTAGTAACATTTGATTCCTGTTCTATAATGGCTTGAGAGTGGACAGAGATAAGAAGCCAGACGCACATTAGTGGCTCTGCTATGTGAGAAACCACTAAACGCTGTCACCGTGAAGTCGCTCTCTCAGGTTGCCTCGTCAGGTGGTAACACACAAACCAACAGATTCCGCTGCTTTGCCTCATTATGTTATCAAGTTTACTATGTTTGGTCACATGGATCCTCTCATTACTTAATGAGACGTAGTTTAGAGTTACACTTTGGAGGAGGAGATGGGTTTAAAGACAGTGAGGAGGTAGACAGAGGAGGCTGGGGGTGAGTGACAAGGGTGACATCAGAGAGTTTAAGATCTCTCTTAGAGAAGATTGGAGGAAATGAAAACTGAGGGAAGGTTAGAGGTAAAACAGGGGAGAGAGCTTTAGTTACTGCCAGTTACAAAGAGCAGCAGAGTGCAGAGGAAAGAGGTTTGAGAGGTGTTCAGTGTCTCTGCTAAACCTAGTTTACTCAGTTTCTGACTTTTGACCCATGTGTGTGTTTGTGCGTGTATGTGTCTGTGTGCGTGCCTGCGCGTGTGTGGTAGCCCCAAGCAGCAGACAGGCTCTCACAGCACGTCTACCATCGACGCAGAACGCGGAGAGAAGCCTGGAAGGTAAGGAGAAATCCTCTGGGGAAGCTGGGTATTTTGAATGGAGAGAAATAAGGCATTTCCTGGCCTGAAAGCATGTGTGATTTAGTTCATGACTTGGCTTCAAGCACTGGCTTTGTCAAACACCATTTTGGCCTTGTGGTTAGTTTTCCCAAATTGGATCCAGGATAAATAAGATTAAAGCATCAGCATTACTAACCTTCCTTTAATAGAGTTTGGATTGTTTTCCGCGCAGCTCAGCTCCATAGCAGAACAGATATAAAACATGAACATTTCACTTTGTAAGCAGGATGATTGCAGGAAGGAGTTTCCATACATGATTGTGACTCTCATCTTTATGAACATTATCTCATCGTTGGCACTGAATAAAGGAGTATCATTATCTCAGTTTTCTGTGAGCTTAGACTGTAGCTCATAGGTCACAGATCATCTTTACTGCTGTTGTTCAGGACTGCGCTGTACTGTGTCTTCTCCTGCTGCACATATATAACGTATAATGTTTTATTATGTTTATACACAAGAATTTTGCTCTCCTGAAGGTGTTGTCCTTTAAAATCCAACATGTCTATGTGGTGTGTCCCTGCAGTCCGAGGGCTTGTGGATGAGTTCCTCTAAAGAGATCCTGCTGTTTCGACGGATCCTACTCAACCCTGTCACTTGTATGCAGTTCCAGCACTTTGTCTCTCTGAAGGGGAACTTCCTAGAAAATGACGTGCTCTTCTGGCTGGAGGTGCAGAGATACAAGGTAACGAGCTGCAAGCTAACGAACACCTGGAGGTTGACATTCTCATCTTACCCGTGTCCCTCCAATATTAACTAAAAGAAATCGAAATGATCGAAGAAACAATTTAAGTCAGCCTCTTTAAAAAAATGCTTGTTGTTTATGTAAGTTTACACCGAGTTAATGAGAACAGACTCTATATTTATGTCTTAAATAGTGTGTAGGAGATTTTTTACAGGTACATTGTGCATGTTTTAAAATCTGCTGTTTACTAATCCTATCATAACACTCAACCTTAAAGCAGCGGAAAACTTTATATTTCAGTATAAAAGTACGAATTAACGACTAAATCTGCAATAATCAATGTTGTAGTTAAACTATTAAACTAACTATTACCACTCAAACTCCACCAGGAGCCGTGGCTGTGATTTGATCAGATCTGACTCACAGTGGTCAAGAAGCATAGGCATACAGTCACATGAGATTTTGATTCACATGTCACTACATAAAACCAGAAGTACGTGAAGCCAGTGAGAAGAGCATGCAGAAAAACACAAATGCAGAAGCCTTTGAGAAATAAGGAAAACTATTAGAACATTGGCAGAAAACAGTGTGCAGATTGAGAAAATACGTCTTCAGGGCCTTTAACCTCCTGAACATGTCTTATCTCATGGAAATAGCTCATTTTTCATATCTGGAACACAACTCGGTTCCAGTGATATTTCAGGAGCAGTGGGAACTTAGAATCGCTTCTTACCACACATGTCGTTTCCCATGTGTCCCCTCTTTGGCTGCATTCAGGACCTCTGTCATTCCCATAGCGATGAGGCCACCATCCAGCAGAAGATCTCCACCATCATTAACTGCTTTATCAACTCCTCCATGCCCCCCGCCCTGCAGATAGACATCCCTCCCGAACAGGCCCAGCACATTCTGGAGAAACGTCATGAGTTGGGCCCGTACGTCTTCAGAGAGGCGCAGGTAGTGTGTGTCTTGTTTATGTTTAAGTATGGTGTGTGTGTGCTGTATTTCTTCTGGTGTGTTCGCGCTTCCTCTCTGTGTATGTAGATGTCGGTGTTCAGTGAATTGCTGAAGTTCTGGCCCGAGTTTCAAGAGCTGAGCAGCAGCACGCAAGAGGAGCAACTCCTTCCTCTACTGCAGGAGGAACGAGTCAAACACAGAGCCAGAGTGCGGAGGCAGAGGAGGAGAGAAGAGGAGGAGGATGAGAGGAGGAGAGCTCAAGTGAGGATATGGTGAATACAGAGGGAATAAAGGGCGATTAGTGAGAGGTGTTCATACTGACCTCTTTTGTACAGGCAGAGCTGGAGAGACCAGACTCCACTTTTGGAGAGGAGGAAAACACAGATGATGAAGATGAAGAAGAACAAGAGGAAAGAAGTGAAAAAAGGCAGTTAAGGACACAGAGCAGTGTGCTGCTGACTCCCACACAGCCGGTAAGCAGCAGTCTGATGTGTAATGAGGAAACATTATGAGTGTGGAACTCAAGATATGTTTGTATAAAATATAGTACATGAAGGGAGCCAAACCATATTAAATCATTTACTTTGATAACTGTCCGAGAGCACAACATATTAAAGTAAAAAAAAAAACTGCAGTGATGAAGATAAATTCAATTACACCATGAAGTCCAAACAAGGCCTCATCAGATCCAACCACAGATGAAGGAGAAACTCAATCCTCTAATTGACCCGTTTTTTTAATCGTGTCAGATCTGACTGGATTTCTGGAAATGTTCCCTCAGTTGTCGTGGTCATACTCCAAGTACATGGCAGCTCTGAAGAGAGAGGAGGTGCTGCTGAGGAGACAGAGTCGGCTGGAAGCATCGTTCTCCACAGCCTCAGGTACACACACACACAAACACACACCTCTCTTTTGTCTCCCAGGGCTCAGTAAAAATTCCACATGCAGCCCTTTTGACTACTCGCTGCTACTAGACAGGCTAAATGCAGGAAACCATAACACTGAAATGACATTTAGCCATTCCCACGGTACATTTCCATGACTCTGATAGTACCTGGCAGGGGAAGCCAGAGCGCTGTGAAACAACCCCCTGCACATGTCAGAAGCGTCTCATTATGTAGAACTCGGGCCAAAACAGCCACTTCTGCCTGTCCATTAATTGTCAATGTTCTGTGTAGGAGTTAGTCCGAGCCCACAGTGCGTGGATGTGTAAATGAAGCGTGATGCTAACGCAGGACTTAGTCACAGCCCATACTGAATGAGGACCAACGGAAATGAAGCATAGTGCAAACTGTGTGTTAATGGGGCGCTACAAAGGACAAATGGTGTCAGGAACACAGATGGAGACCATCACTGATTCGTACACGTATGACAGATACGGAGATATGGTCCCTACAGTTGAGTTGGGAAGTGTTTTGTATAGTCTAAACATTAATGTAAGTGCATTCTTTAAGGCTACTTATTCACACAAACAGATTCTCTAACAATGTTTTATTCGACTGTCTTGCCGCAGACTCCACCTCTGACTGCAGTGTTAAGTCAGCAGGCAGTAAACTCAGCTGCCTGCAGTCCTCACGTCGCTCCTCCAGAACAGAGAGTAAAAAGTGCAACAGATATAACAGTAAGTGAAATAACATGCAAACACACACACACAAAGCAGTTCCTGTGCATAACGCACATAACTGGCTCCTCTTGTGTTCCTGCAGGGGGTGAAAGAGCCTGCAACATGAAATGAAAGCAATGTGTGTGAAGTGACCCAAACACATGACGGTGACTGAGGCTGTTATCAGAGCAGGGCGGGTGAAAAGTGAGAGCAGAGCTCGT
Organism: Scatophagus argus; assembly: GCF_020382885.2. Classification (NCBI taxonomy): domain Eukaryota; kingdom Metazoa; phylum Chordata; class Actinopteri; family Scatophagidae; genus Scatophagus; species Scatophagus argus. The sequence continues at coordinate 4,492,856 of NC_058501.1, forward strand.
ACTGACACCTGGATGATGAGACTGGGTTTACACCTGATGCAAGAATGTTTTCTTAACCCGTGTGACAAACATCTACTATCTGTGTATGTGTAGATTCAGTACATAGTTCACACATATTTTCCAAAACTTAACTTAACCACACATCATTTTTAATGTTTTTATTCAAATGTTTTTCTATTAATATATTATCAATTTACATACATTAAAGGCATGAAATCTTACATAGAGCTCTGTGGTACAACAATATAAAAAGCAACAATAACAATGTGGTTGTATCACGAGGGGTTGGCATCGACATAACATTATAAAGATCAGTGTTATTGTCAAACAGGTATGTTACATCATCTATAAAATCATTTTGGTTGACAACTGGGATCTCTAGCGTCCATCAGCATGTATATTATATTGCACTTAGCATTGGCATGAGATGTAGTCACTACGTGGACAATGTAAACACCGAGAGCTTATTCCGCAGAGTGAACCATTACAGACTGTTGCGACAGAACTGTAACAGATCTGAGTGAGTGCCCGTGTTAGGCTCTGTGCACTTCTGTCTGCAACACTGGGGAGGGTTCACACTGCCTGAATGAGCTCTGATTTAAAATTGGAAGAGAGCACACTGTTGGTCCAAGAAGGTCTGAGGCAACTCTTTAGTGTTCACTACTAAATGTATGAAATGTCTGAATGTGTGTTTCTATGACTGACTCTTACCCCTCGGATTTTCTCTGTAGTTATGTAATGAATTTATTCTAATAAAAAAATACGTATTTCAAAGATGACTTCCAAGAGTTTCCCTCAGGGATGGATGAGCAGGGGGCTTACATTAATAAAATAAATTCTTATTTTACCTCAACAGATATGTTTTGCATAAATGGGTAGTTACCTTATCAGAGTATCCAAAGATTTTTTTTTTAAGGCTCAATTTAAACTGGAACAAAAGGTCCGTTTTTTTTGTGTGTGTTACTAGTGGAATCCAATGCGTAAGGCTTTATTCTTGACCATTGTGAACTTGCTGACAAACACCCTGGCGAAGGCGGGATCCACCAGGTAGCGGTAAGACTTGGTGACAGAGGGGGGTGGCTCGGCGAGCGTCACGGGGGGCTGCAGCTGGAGAGATGTAGCTGAGGGGGAAAGAAACTGAGAGGCACGCATCACGTAATCCACCAGCCGCCGATACTGCTGCTCCGACAGACGCTCGCGAACGCCGTCACCCTGAGGGAGGACAGACGGATGACTACCAGTACATCGGTCCTACTGAACCTAAATCTGCTGCAGGTGGTGTCCAATCATGTGCCATCAAGGACACATGGAGCGGTATGTAAATGTATGTTGTCATGCCAACCAACACTACAGCGGCTAAATTCATCTTCAACCAGACACAAAGAAATTAGTGAAAATTAGTCTTCTGATATGGATGTGGCCTGGACTTCAGAATAAAAATGGCTATTAAACAGTATCATAAAAAAACAAAAACACTATACCATCTCTCTTTAACTGTAGGGGCTCTCAACATATTCATGACCAGCCTGTGTAAGCAGTGTTTAAATTCAATACCGTTTGACCTCATCAGTGACTTCTGCATCAATATTATTATTTTGCACACCGCGACTCCCGTGCAGCTCCATTTCTTTCGGTTCAGACTCTCACCTCTGTGTCGCTGGCTACCGTCTGCTGCTGTAAGGTGAGCGTGAGCTGGCCCTGCTGTCCGGGTTCCTGCTGGCACTCAACCTACAGAGGACACAAGGTTTCACATTCATTTTCCAGTGCGTAGTGCTACACAGCAGTTCATTTGACTGTCACAGGAGCTGTTTTTTCCGCCACTCGGGTGAGATTTCTGTTGTGCGGAACACTTTTTTTTCTCCCCCCTTTTTCCCCTCCTGACTGCTGTCAATTACCTCTGTGATGGGGAAGGCCTGCTGCTGGGTGTCCTCACTGAGGCTGACCACAAACAGCACCTCAGAGGTGAGGAGCAGACAGCCAGCATGCTCCTGACCTGACCCGCTCACAATGGTCACCTCCAGGGCCATGTGGAGCTCCGGCCGGCCCAGAGACTGGAGCATCTTCCTGTGGTCACAAAGCAGAGAAAGCAGGTACGGTGCATGTTAGAAACAGTCCGGACATGCACATTAGAGGGACAGGTTTGGAAAATTTTACGTTTACATCTGATTAGATCTTACAAATAAAACCTTTGTAATTTTTTGCTTGCTGAGAAAATGTACTACAGGCAGCAATCACATTACTTCCCCTGTTTAGGCTTATGCTGATTATGTGCGTACATAGATATACACACTCTCCTCACTTCAGGTATACACTTTCCCTATAAACAAGACCACACAAAGAGCCCACCTAACCTCAACACACACACACACACACAAACAAGTGACCATACGTGTTTCTACACATCCTGCAATTTACATTTCTACATGCTCTCTACGCGGTTCCTATTACACACATGTTCAGTAGAGAAATATGTGTGCAGCAAAGAAGTCTTCAGTCATGTTTCTCTGACAGTGTGTTTACTTTGGAAGGCAGGTGTTCACATTGCAGAGCAGATGTTGAAGCAGGGACACTGGTTCTGTTCAGTGTTACTCTGCTCAAACACTCTGACCCCTCAAAGTGTCTGGGCTACCTGAAGTAGTAAAAATAATTGATGGATGTCTGATGGAAACCAGTCTGAATGCAACAGAGCATGAAGAAAACCGCAGGGGAGCATTATCTCAGCATTCTTATATTTTCATCTTCGTCTAACATTAGCACAACATACTGCTAACCCCTTGGGTGATGACAGCTCAAGTGGAATGTCCTAAAGAAATATTGTATCTAAAAGCTGGCCTTTTTCCTCATGGCAGTTGACAGTCAACACTGACTGCTATTAGAAGTAAATGTTTGATAGCTATGGAAACTAAACTAAATTGTGGAAAATTCATTAGAAAATGCCATAAATGCTTTTTCTACAGCTCCTGATAACCTTCTGGAGACAGAGGCCTCTTATAAAATTTTTATGATAATATTAAGTGTTCCACAGAGAGCATGCTGGAATCTTTGAAACGTTCAGATGTGATGCAGTGCCGTCAATGCAGCAGCGCTTCAAGCCATGTTTTTACAACACAGGACCCAAAGGTAACCTTCTGCTTGGCGCAACATGTGACCTTTGTAAACTGAGTCTCTGTCAACCTCCAAACCATTCCAGCACAAAAAAAGGAAGGTGTTCCTCCTTCATCTGATGGCACTGGGACACATCTCTGGATAGAATCACAGTTAAACAACAAGAACAATTTCTAGCTGGCGGCTTTGGCAGAGTGCTTATAAAAACCTTTTAACATGGCTCGATGAGAACAAGGGAGGGCAGGCTGGCTACCATGTGTGGGATCAAGGTCAAACATCTTTCCAGACTCCTTTTTTTTTTTGGAAAGTGGGTAATGAACCCTCCACAGCAAAGATGATGAGAGGTATGGCAGAGAGAAACAGCAGATCCTGGAGAGAGTCCAAGAAAAGCAAAGGCGAGAACACATGTCCCACTTCTAACGAATCGCTGGACAAAAGTTAAAGAAGGAGTCTGCAGGAAGAATCATACCAGACATATTTAAGGTGGCTGTTTGGGGCCTGAGCTGACTTTTCTTCTGTGGGCAGGTACAGTTGTTTAGGAAGCTGCCACAGTCCTGCTCCATGAAGGATCCCTGTCAGAGGACACACAAAGACAAAGACAAAGACAAGCATAACTGTCAGGGAGGTTTTGTCTTCTGTGTTTTTCTGTGTTGCGGCTTATGCACATGCATTTAATACAAGTACATCTAAGGACTGCTGCCAATCTCACTTAAATCTTTCTACAAACTGATAAATTAGACTTTTGGGAAAAGACAGTGCTAGTTAGTGTGCGCATGTGTCTTATTGTACAGTTCAAGCTCTGATTAAAAAAAAAAACAACAACAACACATGATTTAGTAGGCTGTGTGTGTACATGTCAGACTGAGTTCATAACCCATGTGCGTGTGGTCAGTTTCCCTTCATCCCACTCGAGCTGTCAGCAGAGCAGCAACAACAGCAGCAGCAGCAGCGGCGGCGGCGGCCCAGTGAAGTCATCAAGTAGTTAAAACAGAGCCATAAAGAACACAGTGATCCATAATAATGATGTCACTGCAGTGACACTCTGCAATGTCTGTGTTTGCATACGTGTGTGTGGGTATATCCACGTGTTTCATAAGACGAGATGGAGTGTGAGAATTTTGACACAAATCAATGCTGTTGATCTGAATATATTACCAGGAGACAGTTTGTGTGTGTGTGTGTGTGTGTTCTGCTGAGCTCAGAGGTTCAGGAGGATCACAGTCTTACCCCGGGGAGTCATTGCTCTGACACAGGGCTGTTAACCTTATTGGTAGTTTATGTGCTGTAGACCTGTTAGCGCCAACACACACCACCCTCTCATCCACTCCTCACCCCCCTCTCCACTTGCGTGTTTGTGCCTGTATGATTAGGCATATGAGTAGGCGGTCTTGTAGAAGCTCTCCTGGGTCCTGCACTACTGAAGTCCTGGTCTAATAAATACTGGGCTTTTAACTGGTGCCAACAGGTGCCAAGTGGAGAGAGTATCCATCCACTGATGGATTTATGATTTTCCTGACGCCCCGAATCTAATTCATCGTTATGTTTATCAGAATTTTGTTGCCTAAGGCTCCTAGGAAAGTTGTACACAAGAGCTATTTGTTGAGATGTGTTAAAGTTGAGACCAAATCTCTCTTTACACTTTAGTTAACTGCTGTGTGGCAGTGAGAAAAATGCTTGTGTGTTAAGGATGGACATTTTTCATTCTTTTGAAAATGCAATTTCAATGACATAAGGTTAAATTAACAAAAACATTTCACATGTTTAACATGTTCTGTGCCAAATGCTGTTAGTTTTCTACGGTCAAAGAAGTTGTTAAACATCAGAAGGTATCCAAATGGATCAGTCATGTTGGAGTTGTTCATAGAGATTATTTTGTTTTAATTTCCCAGTGTTTTGTGTATTTGTGAACCACAGGAGAATTATGGAGGCCAAACAAGACTAATCAGGCTTTAATGACCAGGACTTCATTCACTGCCACACAGTTTCCGAAACAGCCCTACAGAGGGCAAAAACCTGTTAAATTCATTTAACATGCTGTTATATTTTACTCTGCTAAACTCACCATATCCAGTCTGAGACACCAGCTCAGCTGCTCCTCCGATGGGCTTAGTGAAAACCCCCACAATGCCTTTCCCCACTCCAGAGATGACCCCTTTGGCTTTGCTACCAGCCGAGGTCTGCAGCTCCCAGCTCCTTTGAAAGTTCTGCATGGGTTGGTCAACGATGCCTGCTATTGCTCCTGTAAGTACAACAAAGTGAGACACAGGAACCAGAGTCAGACACACAGAATCCAAAGTGTTACAAATGGATTCATTTCTGCCCATTCATTTTATGCATGGGACCTCCACAGATGTTGTGATCGACAGGAATTATAATCCACTGTAACCCAGAGTGATGAGAGCAGCTGTTTGGCTTCACTGATGATATTCTCAGTGTGTCCTTGACTCTGATTTGAGACAGACTTGAGTTTTACTGCCCTCTGGGTGTTTATTGAGTCCCTGCTGTGCTGTCTCCATTGCTGTGTCTCATAGCTCTCTGTAATTGTGCACACCAAATTGTGAGTCTGCATCTAATTGAGTTAATGCCACTGAGCAGCACATGAAATGTGTGTACATACATATCAAGTGATATGTACGGGAAGAGCGATCAAGTATTAATACACAGTGGTACTAAAGCAAAATAAAAAATACATGTATTTAATGGGCCCTGCGATTGACTGGCGACTAGTCCAGGGTGAACCCTGCCTCTCGCCCGTAGTCAGCTGGGATAGGCTCCAGCTCCCCCGCGACCCTGACGGATAAGCGGTATAGAAAATGGATGGATGGATGGATGTATTTAATGCTAATTTTAAATATCTGATTACTTTTATTGATCCCCACTTACCTAACAAGCTAATGCCGAGCCGTGACAGCCCCTGCCTCAGCCCGTCCCCGAGGCTCTCTGGTAGATGGCGTCTCCACTCCTCCTGCCTGGTGTAGTGCTCTTCATCCAGAGACAGACGGTCCATGTTCCTGGCCAGGCTCGTCGCCAAGTTGGTAATGGATGTCAGCGTGCCTAGACACAAATGTGACAAATGTTCAAACTCAATGTTCAACGTTTGCAGTGACATTAGGAGCCCCGCTGGGAAGTGGAGAGGGGAGCTGCAGTGTCTCAAATTAATGAGTCGTTCCAAGATGGAAACAGGAAAGCTGCCTGAAAAGAAGTACTTCATGTTCAAAATGTATTTGTTTGGAGGATTAATGAAGTTTCTTACTTATAGATACTTCCTCAACCTCTGCATGTACAGAGACAGACAAATATTGAGGTATGCAGTGATTGCTGCTTGACTTTCTTAACAGACAATGATGAATCACATGCTGTGAGCCAAAAACCAAAGCTGTTCATCATACAGCTCAAAGTTTATTTAGTAAATGTTGCGCTAGCCATCACTGCCTGATGATGACCTAAACAGAAACAGTGTTTGTCAGATAATCTATGTGCTCTATCCCTCTTGGAGAAGTGAGCTGTTACACAATAGTTTGGTCCACAAGTACAAATGTGCAATCTGCAAAAAACATTTTTGTGCAGTAAAATGAATAAAATATGGTGAACAGCTGTGTAACCTTTTGAGATGTGTTTGACGAAGGAGGTGGTCCCTCTGGACACCCCGCTGACAAAGGCTCCAGGTCCACGGGTCAGACCTTCATACGGCAGCCGGAAGAAGTCGGACACTCCGTTACCGATGCTCCGCACTAGGCTGGCGGGACTGCCCAGGATCTCCAAAGATCCCACTACCCAACCTGTGACAGTCAAAAGATACCTGTCATGCCATAATCAGTGTAACGCTGTGAGATTTGCCTTTTTAATCTTGCTCTTTAATGTGTAGTAGCGGCTGTGAATAAACATTTTACAAACTATGTCCTCTGTGCAAACAGCCTGATTTCTGTTTTCTGCAGAGACTTTTCTCCTTCAGCTTGGCTTTACAAAAAGAACTTGGACTGGAAGCAAATATTTAAATAAATAAACTTTTAACTGTATTATTTTTGGAGGGAGCCATGATGATCTTAATACACAATAATAATAATAATACACAGTTTTCAGAGCATACTATATAATCCCACAGTAATTTTTTTAGACAGCTAAAATGAGTTTTGTATTCAAAAGAAATCAAAAGAAATACATCTGGAACACCTGCTCTGAAGAGAAACATTCCACATACAAGCCCCTTGAGTAAACTCACTTTCACTACCCTCTACTTGCCAAAAGCAGCTCGAGCTAGAGTGGGAGGCTCTCCCAATCTAAACATCTTGCAAAAGAACTTACAAAATGTTTTTACATCATGATTATATGTTTAACATCGTGTTCAGTCCATCTTCTCAGGTTCACGAACGCACGCACACAGACATATACGCTCCTGCATGAAATCATACATGTGCCACACTAAGATTTACAGCCTCCTACTATCTCACCTCTCTCATTCAACCATAAAGTCCCCTTCAGATGGCACGGCTCATTGATATTTATGCGCTGACAATTGCATCACAAAAATCAAATAGCCATTTCTTGAGACGCCAGACCTCGCTCTGCTTGTATTCTCCGTCAATTTGTGCTTGAATGATGGGCTCTAATGGTAGGAAACCAACTCCAGTGGGGCCTAGTGGTCGTTTCTGCTTCACATGCTCTCCCAGTTGTGGTTTTGGTAAAGCATAAAGTCCTGACAGGAGCTGATGTTTACAGGGCTGAGTCATGCTTTTAAACACACACACATACACATATACTGGAGTGTATGCATAGAGTATGTATGCCTTTTAATAATCCATATGTCTTTAAGTCTTTGCATGTGTGCGTGGATTTACGCCTGCGGGTGTACGTGTGATCATAGCACTGTACATCCCAGTACTAATCAGTCCCAGAATGCAATGCTTCCCGGTACCCCTCACTCCATGATGACTCAGGGTGAGGAGAAGGCAGCAAGGTGACATGTTGAAATACGAGCTGAAATGAGGGCCCTAACGAGAGACAGCGGGAAGGAAGTGTCCGAACAGAACTGTGATTTCTGATGTGCGTTAAATCAGAACATGTGTGGGGGCTTTGCCTAGACAGAAGGACAATGCAGCAGGGAGGTACAGGTCCTTTACAGGTCCTGATAAGTCAGACTTAGACCTGATCTGTAAAGCACTGCCAACAAAGTCATCAGTCAAACCCTATGGATAAATGGTAAATTATGAAAAAACAGAGAATCTAAATCTTTTTTTAGCCTTTGCTCATCCATAGTGTGCTTCCTGGAGCTCTGCAGTTTTACTGCCATTCATGCCACAAACCAATGGGAGCCCTTGGGTACAATCATTTCAAAACTCTTGATTTAGAATAAATGATGAAATTTCTCACTTGAGCACACATCCTGCTATTCTTAAGTGTGAGCCTTTCTGATTGTAAATCTGTGTTCCTGTAGAACGAATGGAGAAACAAAGACTATGCAACATCACCAACCTAGTGTCAATATACTGTATGAAACACAAGCTGGTTTGAACGACTGTTTGTTGTATGGTGCAAATGATGTGGGAGCAAGTGAATATGAGGCATTTGACAACAAAGATAGTTGTGTGACTCCCTCTATTCACCACTTACCAGCTCTAAAGAGGGCTCCAGCAGCATAGTGCATGGCCAGAGCGTGGACCAGCTGCCTGGCTGTGGTGCACAGCGGACCCCTCTCAAATAGGGAGAAGGAGAGAGGAGTGTGGTCTGAGGCGATGTACAACTTCAGGGAAGCGTGGATACTGACCAGCAGGTTGACTGGCTGAATGGTCAGCCTCTGCAGCTGTACAGGGTGGAGCAACGCCTGCACCGACTGAAGTACCTAAAAGACATTTACCGGATTGGTACTGACATAAGAGAGTAACAGCCAGCCTCACAGGCACATGAATAAAACCATTGTGGATTGTGCACCTGTTCGGGCAGGACGGGGCCTGATCCGGGCTCTCTGCCCCTCTGGTTCTCTGCTGTGGCCGAGGCCAGGGCACTGTCAGGGATGTAGGTGTGGAATAGGGTCTTAATATAGTAAACAAAGGTGTCTTCAAGGTAGACTCTGGCAGGTTGGAGCTGGAAGGTGACCTGAGGAGAAAGGATACAAAACAGTTGTGAAAGCTGCTGATTCATGATTGCTATAAGGGGAATAAACAAACACATCTTAACCTCTTAACCTAAGAGGAGGAGGGCTTTCAAGACAAAAAGGAGTTTTGTCTTTTAAGACATGAGGAAATGTACAGCCATGTGTTTGCATATGGCCTGATATTTCACTTTCTTGGGTGCTTAAAAGGTTGCTAGAGATTACTGCATGGTTGCCAGGGTGTATCATGTGATTGCTGCAGCCACAGAGTTTATACTTGTAGCGCTTTCAGTAGCATAAGTGTGCTGATAAAATTCAGAAAGAAAATACAAAGCCAGAAGAATGAATTCAACCTCCTCCACAGTGCATCTGTCCCCAGCCAGCACCATCCTCAGCTGCAGAAAACAAGAGCGTTTGAACTCCTTCAAGGCTTCAGGAGACTGGGCAGGGTTGGCGTCGCTGCTCCATGGACCCCCAGGCTCGGTTCCCCCTCTCTGATCTTGGCACAGCAGTACAGGGAAGTGGAAACTCGCTCGGTTATACAGCTGGTTGTCGACTTGCAGACTGGCACAGCAGACCTCGATCAGAGAGGCGCCGGGAATCAGAGCGCAGATTGGTGCTGCGTCCAGGCCAGGGTCAGTTGCCAGCTCCGGGGGCATAGAGGTGGGCGCCGGAGTAAGGCTGAGGAGCAGCTTGGTCAATGTGAGTCGCAGCAGCTCCACAGAACAGGACGGGCTGGTGATGTCATCACTCAACACCACACTGGCTTCACTCAGGAGGATTCCAAAGGACAGCCTGGAAGACCTGAAACAAAACTCGAGTTATTAATGTGAAATATCATAAAGTGAAATAAATAAAGGACTGTAATAGTTTTCAGTGATGCATGTCTTAACTTAAATAACTTATGATTCACATGATTTGTAGAGGATAAAGAGAGACCAAACTCATCCATCTTACTAATGATGTTTCAGTTCCCTCCCAGCAGAGCACATTAACAAAGACTGAATGAATGATGTATTTTGTTTACATCTACCTAATATGTGATTATATTAATTTCCTGTTTTGCCAGAATGACAAGGCAGCTATGTGTTGATGTAATGGAATAAAGCTGTAATACCATGTTCTACTGTACTAATTTCACTCATGACAGCACAGAGGTTTTATTGCCCTCCTGTGGTGAAAACGATCCCTGTTTCTTCATGTTTGGAGTCTAATAACTGCTGAATGAAAACATTACTGCTAACAATAATCATAATGCTATTTGAAGCGAACACAGTAAAAGGCATTCGGGTAGATACCTGGAGGTTAGGAAGAACAACATGCACAGATGATTTCTTATGGTTCAAATATGTGGTGAGCATAAAACAACAACAATAAAGCCACTGCCTGTGCACACATACCTGCTGTGCTGGTTGATTACAGGGTCCATGCTGCCCTCTGGTGCCAGAGACAGAACCAGAGTGCCTTTCTCATACTCCACGTCTATGTAGAGACAGCCAAAGCCAGGCAGGAACACCACCTGAGCAACAATGAAATACAGATCTACAGTGAGGTAGATCAATACACATTCCATACTGTTGCATGTGCTCATTCTCGCCTTAAATAAACTTTGAGGAGGTAACTTTACCCTTCCAAAGATTCATAGCTCTCTTGCTCTCTACACTGTTCTTTGTGTGTGTTTTAGAGAATAAGTGTGTCTGGCTTTAACCTCCACCACTCTAGGTTCAGAGTGATCAGCCCCTCATGCGACGAAAGGAAGCAGATCCCTGCTGAATGCTTCGCTGAGCAGCCATAACAAGCCCAGCCTTTGACCTCTCACTCCTGCCACAGAGGTCAGACTCAAACGTCACAGTAACCAGAGATACACAGCCTCCACCTCAACCCCAACCTGCAGCTGGCTAGACACAACACCAAACATTACACACACTGCTCCTTAACATCTCCCTAACCCCACTCTACCCCCACTACACTGACCAAACCAAAAATACAGGCTGACTAGCTACTGAACCCCAGCACGCACGCGCGCGCGCACACACACACACACAGACACACATGCGCGCACACACACAGAACACACACATACGTGTGCGCGCGAATGACCTTTGTGCAAAAAACTTGAGGTAAATTTGTATAAACTATGTGTCACATTTGATACACATTTCCCTAAAACATATTGGCCTAACAGTATAGTAATGCTAGACATGTTATTTTCGATACCTTAAATAGAGACAAAGTATAATGTCATACAGAATGGGAAAAAGGAGAAAGGGGAAAAAGGGGAAGGCGGAGAAAGCGAAAACCAGAGACAAAGGCGATCACGTGTATGGCTGTTGTTTAATTAATAACAGTGATGAGACTAGTCTCCTTTTGCTGCTAAATCATGATGAAGTCTCTTCCATCTAACTGTCAATTGTAGTATCAGTGGGAGATGTAATAATGAGCACTTTAATGTAAAGTACATCAGTAGTGCCTTAGAAAGAAAGCTCTCATGAAGACCGTTTGATGACAATCCTTGTGTTTAAATGACATATATAGATAAGATTTGTACAATTTTGAGAAGAGGGATAACAGAATAACTGTTTATATTAAAACACTAAATCATTACAATCAAAATGGAAAACATACTGTAGTTTTAGTGGTGGTGGGTGTGTCATCCCCTCATACCATCAGGCCACCTCATTCTACCTCCATGCATGTTTTTTACCTGAGTGCCGGGGCAGTTGATATCTATGGGGTCAGTCCAGTCGGTGGAGCTGTGGTCTGAGGTGGTTTTCAGCAGCAGTGTGGGCAGGGTCTCTTTCTGCCGGCATTCAGGGAAACTGGAAAAGTGGTGGTAGAGCTCATGGTGCAGGGAGCAATTAGCAGGCAGAGGACGGCAGTACACCTCAGTCCTCGGAGTTTCTAGAAAAACCCAAAACAAAACAATAGTCTTATTGTAGATGGTCAAGTCAAGATCTCAAGATGAGATCAGTCACTTCTTTCCTTTCCTACCCTTGACAGTTTCCTTTAGCAGCAGTGGGATGGGACACTTGTTGTGGATCAGCATGCGAGGAGATGGGTCCTCATTCAGAATGATGTAAGTCACCCCGAGGTGCTCCTGGTATGTCAGGACTATGCTTCTGCAAAACACAAACAAAACACAAAGAAAGAAGGCCATAAATAAAATGTGCAGACAGCTCATTTCCCGGCCCCTTCTAACTACACACAGATAAGACTCACACACCCGCTAACGTACCAAACATCACACTATGGCTATGTTCATTTGCAAATTTCTGAGGTGCATCCATGGGCAGAGCCCTAACTGAAGCCAAGCGCTGACACACTGTCACTCTTTGTGCATGTCCATATCTGTGTCTGGCTGCATGTTACATTAAATGAGAGCAAAGCTGGCCAGTCAAACACCAGAACACAAGGATGTATTGGAAGAAACATTCGCTCACTGGCCTGCATGTACCCTGTGCTGTGTGTTTGTGGTAACTGGAGGATGAAATAGCTTTTCACTTTTCGCTTTTTAAATTTAAGCCAAAAAGACATAAGAGAAGAAAGAAAAAAAAAGAAAGACAGACAGAAAGAAACAGACTAAGGAGGATCAATTGCACAAGACAAGCAGAAATACTGACAGTGGAAATACTGAGGGCATTTCTCCTTTTGCTTCATCTGCAGTATTTAACAAGCTGTGAACAGCAACAGTGCTTCCTTGCCTAATGTTCTGTGCCAACCAGGGTTCAGTACCATGCTCTAAATCGACTGTCGCAGCCAGCAACCCACAAATGCTCTGCTTCACCCACCTGCTGCTCAGGCCACCTCCAGAGTCCGGTTCCCCAGGAACAGACAAACTCTGCCTGGGGAAGTCTGGTCGGATGGGAGCAGGGAGGCTCCATGCTGCAACTCCACCGTCAGGCCTGGGAAACAAGCTGAAGAGCATGTGTTTGAGTGGCAGAGGGAACTCCACCTTTGCCTGGCCGCTGGTTTGGAGGAGGTCCCAGTGTGGCACAGAGCAGGGTTTGACCGGGGACGATTCTTCAGAAGGAGCCAGGCTGAACACTGCTGTCTCTGGTATGTCACAGGCCTAAGGAGAGGACATGATATAGAAAAGAGGAGAGAACAAAAGGGGAAGGGGAAGGAGAGGAAAAAAAAAAATCACAAAACATGGAGAGGACAGGAGATTAGAAAAAAGAGGAGAGGAAAATCAAAGAATGTGAAAAAGAACATGAGGCAGGAAAAACAAAATCACAAAAATGAATGAAGGTGAGGAAAGCAAATGAGAATAAGAGGAGCGAAAGTGATCAAAAGTCACATCAGCAAAGGATATGAGATGGAACGTGAAGGCCAAGAAGAAAATAAAAGACAGAGAGGAAAGAAGATGCAAGTCATTACAACAAAAGATACATGGTAAAACCACATTGTTATTGTACTCTCTTCTTTCTCCCACTGAGCTTAGCACTAAATTGGTAGCAGAGAAGCCTGCTGTGCTGGTTTAGCAGCCAGTGAGCAACGAGTAGTTGAGGACTATAGGGATTAGGCACTAAGCATGATGAATAGACCAACTAGAAAGGCATTCCTAGCCTTGTTTGTGGTATGTGTTATTGTTAAGCCCATCACCCACTATTTAGTTTTTTTAAGCTCTTTCTCTGTTTTTTTTTTTTTTTTAAAGGTTTTCAGTCAATTAGTGGCAACCGTTGAGCTCTGCCATCTTTCTTTAAGAGGCTCTGAAGGCTCGTTAAATGACATCACTACATTGTTGCTCTCTTTGGGAACAAGCAGCAGATGAAAGCAAGACGGGAAACCTGCATCCAATTCTGGGTGTTTGTCTAATGTCCCTATGAAGTGCCATTGCCACATGGTGAGAGCGGTGGAGGGAGAGGGAGGGAGAGAGTGAGAGAGGGGGAGTGATGTGATCCAATGGAAAAATGGCTTACTACATCCCAGCAATGTGTATGTGCAGTAGTGCTGGGGTAGATGTATGTGACTAATGTATATATACTGCATGTGTGAAGCTTCACTAGCAGGAAAAGCCATACCCATACGTGAAAACACACACAAGTCTTATGGTAACAGGGCTGCAGTAAGGAACTGAAGCTATGGGGTTAGATTTACACTATTCCACAGTTTTATGGAGAGCCTGAGCTAACAGTTAAGCTAGTGGAGACTTAGAGACTTGGCAGGTGTTGTGATGTATGAAATATTAGCCTTGTATACGCTGACACTTCTCACGTGTCCTGGCATTATTCCAGCACAAGCAGTAGTTTAACATGTTTAAATAAAGGTGGAGAAAGACAAAGAGAAAGAAAGATTCTGCATTTGTGCTTTTCACATCCTACCATGTACAAAAAGGTCCCGGACGTAAAAAGATTGACATTGTTTCATTAGGAGAAAGAAGAGGTTAACTTATTGCATGTTTGTCTGCATGACAGTTTGAAAACAGTGTGATTAAGAGAAACCCTCAGTGCAGAGGACAGAGTGAGGGATGTGAACATTACCTGGTCATCAGCTCCCAGTGCATGGTCAGTCAGCAGAGGCCTGTACTGCAACACGTAAGGAGTGTTGTTGACCAGGATGGTTTTGTCTTCTATCTGTAGGATCTGAATGCCATGTCTCACCACAGACGACACGCAGAATTGACACAACTAGAGAGGAAACAACAGACACTAAATTTATTTTAATCACATCCAAAAATGAGAGTATTAAAATTGAGATATTCCACAACAGTAAACAGTAAAGATTTGTTAAAGGTTCATTAAGGAGTTAAAAGGCTACGTTGATAGTAGCCTTACTGCTTTGGGGATCATCTGACAATTCTGTCTCAAAAATGCATACTTACAAATGCATTTGTAATGTGCAAGGAGCACATTACAAATACTTTTTTATTTACCATTGTTTTGCTATGAGTATACTTCTTAAGGGAGTGAATGAGTCTACAACTCTGCTGGTTTAAAAAACAGCCGAAAACCAACATGTAATTCAATAAATACACCACAAAACGTAAATACACTACGGCACCATTAAAAAAAAAATATATGTCTAGACTTTCCCTGAGAATTCAATAAATTACTTCACTTTTCCTTGTCTGGAATACATCTCTCTAAGTCCAGTGACATTCAATAAGAAGTTTTGACTGCATGTTGTAAAAGCTTTTAAGTTTGAATGTTTCTCTCACCTTCTGTCTGCCAGGGGAGGCTCCCAGGGTGATGTCGGCCTCTACATATCCCTCCTCATCCAGAGTGACCACCTCTGAGCCTGCGCCCTCCTTCCATCGAGGAGAAGTCAAGTCATGGACCAGTTTCAGGGCTGTAGACTTGTGGACGGTGTTGGTGTGGGCCCAGTAGATACCAATCTGGAAGGCTTCCTAAATGGTGGTGGACAAGATGGAATGGAGAGGGGAGAGATGGAACAATGAGGGGGTGAGGATGGAAGGCAATCATGAGGAGAATTCGGAAGAAAATGATATCATTGTTAGTCATGTCAGACAGAAGTTATTATTAAAACTGACTGTATTTGATTGCATTTTGGAAAGAGTCACATGCTCGAGTCAACTATGGCTTCATCACCAGCAACTCAGCACAATGTTCCTGACAGTGTTCATGTTCCCTGCATAGCATTTCAAATAGTCCTGGATCCAAGGAGCACATAACTTCCATTAGCGTTGGCTTTGTCAGGAGAACAGTTTAAGCGCCTCACAGATGCTTGAGTGACACACTGAATTGTTCATCTGGCTGTGCAGCTCAGCGGCGTTATGAAACATGCCGATCAAACACCAGTCTTCTCACATAAACCGATCAAGAGCTGCAGCAGAGACCAAATCTCTTCATGATGAAACGCAGGGTGCTATGGAAACTTTATTTTGTTTCTATTTCACAGGCTATTGCATATTTACAGCTTCTTATTTTGTTTCTTTGTGCTCAACCGTATCAGCACTTGTTCTTTGATGCGCTGCCTTGCCTTAGCAGCAGAAAAATCTGTGTATTTGTGTGCTGTTCCACAGGAGGAAACCATCTGCAGACCTCTTCTTTTGAGCCAGTGTCAAGACATGCCTACAGTATACAATGACAGAGCCTGGCTGCACATTAAAACTTCAGCAGGGAATATTGTTGTAATGCAGTTCTGGTGAATGATCTCAGGTTTTGTGCTTAATGGTCAAGGATGAAATGAGGGCTGGTTTCATAATGAGGGCTGTCATGCCTTGATCTAAAGACAAAATCTATCTTTAATACAAAAACAAGACCATTATAGATCATACAATGACAAAAATTTGGAAAGCATACAGTCTATTAATGTCTTTGAGGATCATAATTACTTTTACTGGCAAAGTTTTTTTGTGCCAGTACTAAACTTGAGACCTAATGGGAATCATTTGAAAGATGACATTCATGCAGTATGACTCCTTTGATGTCACTCAAGGCAACACAACAATGACAGATTTAAAACGCAAATTTGTGAAATCCATGTAAGAGAGCACTTTCCTTTGTTAAGATAATTATAAACGTGACAATTGCATAGGTGTGCTTTGGGTTGGTCAAATAAAAAAAATCCATTCTATAACGTGCAGTTTCATCACACAACACAATGCCACAGACTGAAAGCTTTGAGGGAGCGTTCAACTGGCACGCCGGCTGCAGGAATGTCCACCAGAGCTGTTGTCAGTACACTGAATGTTCATTTTACTACCATAAGCCGTCTCCAATGTCGTTTCAGAGAATTTGGCTGTACATCCAACCAGCCTCATAACCGCAGACCACATGAAACCATACCAGCCCAGGACCTCCTCATTGGACTTCTTCACCTGCTCCGCTGTCTGAGACAGGCCACCCAGACAGCTGAAGCTACAGTTGGTTTGCAACAAAAATTTTCTGCATGAACTGTTAGAAACGTCTCAGGGAGGCTCATCTGCATGCTTGTCATCCTCACGACTGCAGTTCAGTGTTGCACAACTGATTCGAGAGAGAAAACGCTTTTGATAGCATCTGGTACTTTGGAGAAGTGTTCTCTTCACAGATGAATCCTGGTTTACTCTGAACTGACAGATCCCAGCCAACAACTCCTCTTCAATGGGAGGAGTGGACCATCTCTGTGCTGTTTTCAAGATAAAACTGCCTGAGTGGCCTTGTAATTTTGACAAGCCCAAAGCACACGTGGGCAATAATCATGCTGTTTAATCAGCATCTGGATATGCAACAGCTGTCAGGTAGATGGATTATTTTGGCAAAAGAGAAGTGCTCACGAAAACAGATTTTAACAAATTTGTGCTTAAAATTTGATGTGTACAGAAAGAGATCTTTTACTGAAAATAGGAGTGAAAAGAGGAAGTGTTGTGCTTATATTTTTGAGTTTGCTTAGTAAATTCTATGTAAGTTTTATAAAAAGTTTAAGTAGCATTATTAATTTGGGGGTTTCAAAATATACCTGTACAAATGAAATTCAGTTCGGTTGCTGTGAGGAGTACTATTCTGTGGCTCTTTTTAAACTCTGAGTAAATAATCCTGATGACATCATTGAAAACAACTAGACTAACAAAAAGCCTACTTTACAAACTGAACGAATGTTGTTTGGAAAACATTGGTCTTTACTTTAACAGGGGAAGTCTAAGGGAAGATGCTACTAGGTTGCATCATGGAATATGTAGGATCCAGAGTTTTTGGAGTTTGGGATTACAAGTCAGGATATCTTGGTTTCTTCTGTACTGATTTTGATTGTTCTTTTTCATACTGTGTCTGTCACAGGCTACATATTGCAGTTGGCAGCCTACCTTGAAGTTGGGTGGGACAATGACTTTGCCGGCTGGTATCTGCAGTACAATGGTCTCTCCCTCAAAAAGCCAGAGATCCCACTGGGAGTAGTTGGCCAGCAGCGCCCAGGGCAGCAGCTCTACCAGCAGACTGTTCAAGCCAGACTTCCAGCAGGATAACTTCACCTGCATTGGACTGTCCCATTGGGCAAGGGGCTCCAACGCTGACCTGTGGGGGAGAACACACTTTATTAAAGAAATCACTCCAACAGCATGTGAGTAGAAAATTAGATTCTACTACAGTGACCCATTGGCAGATACTGTATACAGCCTGTAATAATACAGACACTGGAAGCCTGATGCCTCGACGAGTCGACAGACAAGCAGGAAGGGATCTGAACAAATTTTTCTCATTTAACCCACTGCACTAAGTCTATGGGTGTATGGACCATAAACACTCCATGCTAGACACATAGCTGTAATGACATAGATATATAGACAGAAAGACAGACAAATGGCTACCTGTAATGTAGTATTGATAAACATCCATTATTGCCAAATCGGCTTGACAATAAAACTCATTTATGCTCAGTCACTAAGATAAAGCATATCGTTTCCCCTGTAATTTGGCTATGGACATGTTTTACACATGCAGCCTTACACAAGCATTCAAATGTGTCATATATAAACAAACAATTTTTATACTGTTACACTATGCAGACCATTAACGCACTGACAGTCAGGCTAAACAAATACATAGAAAGAAAAGGTTTGCAAACAAGTTATGCAATCCAAACAGATACAGAGAACAGTTGACAGGGCATTAGGGAACACACATGGGCATGTGGAGACACAGACAAACAGGCGGACAGACAGAAACACACAACTGTTTTTCCACCAATCCACTGTCACTGCAGTCATTTCATGGCAATCAGGGTCTTGTGAACCCTAAACAGCACAGAGCGCCAAAAGAGAGCCAAACAAACATTTCTCGCAGACTTTCTCTGAAGTTCAAAGCCATCAAAGGCGACCCAGTCTTCCTTCTCATCTCCACCAAGGCCGCCTCGACTCTGCTCGACCTACCAACCTGCCATCTCAAACTTGTCACATATTCCAAGACTCCCTGCTTAAACTGAACTTTAAAAAAAGTAATGAGGATAGTTTTTCTTTATCAGTCACTGAGTGTTTGTGCATGTGTGTGTACTTTACTAAGACACTGACTTTGAGGCTAAGGGCAGCAAAGTACGGGGCTCATAAATCACATTATAGAGCTCACAAAAAAGGTAATTGAAAGAAATGTGCTCAGCAGCTTCTGTCAAAACCCACCAATTCTGGAGTCGAAGGTTTTAGAAGGTTGTATTTTGAGAAGCACACTGCTCTGAACACAAACACACACATACCAACACATGGCAGCTAGAAGCTTAACCCCAACCACTACAAGATGTTTGTTTAATGATTGTGGAGGTGCCTCTCTGCCATTAAAAATCCAATGGAGAAAGAAAAATAACATTTACCACTTTCAACTTCCTCTGCCTCTTTAAGACACAATATTTACACACTCCCTGCCAAGGAGTTCAGTTGGTTTGGTTTCTCCGCTGTGCCAGGGAGACTGAACCCTCTTTCCAAACAGCAAACTGTATCGCCGTTATCAAAATTAGAGAGAAAATACACAAATTAAACTGTGGCTTTCACTTGCTGTCCAAGTTCTGAGTGTACTTGGAGATACAAGTCAGTACTATTAATCCTCTGATGACACTTCTTACAAACCTTTTCTCTCACAATTTTTTCTCCAGAATGTAAAACAGTAGATTTCTGGGTTTCAGACAAACTGCCATTCTCCGTGACAGGAAATGAACTTCCGACTTGGGCTTTTGTCTCCCAGGGAAAAGAGAGGCCTGACTGACATAGAAACCTGACACCAAACCACAGATAGCAGTTCTCCACTGAGACACTGTGTGTGCATGTGTGTGTGTGCGTGTGACATTTAAAGGTGAGTGATGTGCATGGTGCTGTGCATATTGTATTGTACAGTATTACAAGTGTGTGTACACGTGTGCAGGGCAACAATCTGTGTGTGTGTGTGTTTGCGTATGTATAGAGAGCAGAGAGACCCAGGCAACCACAGGCAGACATATGGCTCACATGTCCAGCAGATTGACTGGGATTCTTTGTGACTCTGTGGGAGAGCATGTGGCAACGTCTTTTACCACCGCTATCAAGATGTGATTGCTTTGTGACAAAAGATGATTCCCAGAGTGACGTTTGTGGACAGATTCACATGTGTGCACTGCCCTGAAAAGTACATACACATACATACACACATGCATGCACGCACGCACGCACACACACATATATATATATATATATATATATATAGCTCATATATATACATAGCTCTGCAAAGCTGTGCCAAGTTTTAACTGGATGCAAGGCCCCGTGACTTGTGTGAGAAAGGGAAACTGTGACAGAGTGACAGCTTAAATCTCCGGTCTGTGGGGAAGGCAGTGGGGTCCCCTGCTAATGTCTGATGCGTGGCTCTGCATTGTCTTTGCAGTTAACTGTTTTATTATGTGAACAAAGAGTTAGCAATAAAGAGAAGCCTCCATCATTAAAGGGCTTGCTTGCACAACTTTGTGCTTTGAGGAGGGATGCTGTATGAGGCCTGCTATCATAAAAAACACTTTGGTGGTTCTCAGTGAAATTTGTGTTATGAAATTCTAACAGTCAGATTTAATGCTTGCCACAGAAGTGCTGCAGTAAAGATGAAGAATTATACATGTTTAATCATTACAAAGGATTATGAGGTGTCATGGGGTCTTGAGGGGATGAAGGCTTATGCACTAATGGTGTTGTGAGTGTGCATTTGGCTCACAACTTATTTCTCTATCGTGCCTTGCTTCACCTTGTTTATACTACCCAGGTGCTTGACTGCAAACTGGCCCCTTGGGGTTTTGTTTACAAAAGATGATAAACCCTAACCATCTACTTAAAAAGGAAGAAATCACTGTCTATATATCCGTTCACTTGTCGGGAACAAGTGACTTATGACCCAACAAAGTGCAGTGTAGGGTGTGTGTAGTAGTTTGGATGAGCGATTCTTCTGAAACATAAAAAGAAAAACATTGTCCTGTATGCGAGTTTACAGTAAAAAGCAGTAGGTTTGAGTGCCTCTGTCCCTCAGCCCCCCTCCACACATTCAGTTTGCTGACAGCGGGGAGTGACAAAAGTGTTAGAAGTTACACCCTGTGTCCACTGTCCACATGGTGTTTTTTCTGGCAGAAAAACAGTGGCAGGGTGTTGGGATGAGGCGCTTGTGTGGTGAGACATTAGCTAAGCAGCTTAATAAACTTATAACATGTGAAAGTAAAAGCAAAAATGGTTTAACATGTTTTTACATTTCTATTTACCTTTATAAAACACACAAACATTGACTGCACACCTTGCTTTACACTGAGCTTTACACTATACCTGTCAGTATCTTTGGTGACGTAGGGCCATGGATACTCAGTGGAGGTGTTTGGACCGTAGAAATCAGCCAGGATGTGCTCCAGATGGTCCTCATTGCCAGTTTTGTTCACAATCTGTTTGATTAGGCTGGTGGAGATGGGTACAGCGCACTGAGAAGCATCTTCATCCTCTCTGAAAACAAAGCACGAAAACAAAATCATCACAGACTTCTCTAACAAACATGTTTACTTGTCTTTGTGGGAAATTGCAGCCAATGTTCATTTGAAACAGATACCTCACAGGACATGTACAGTAAATTCTCAGGGATTCTCAAATATATCTATTTATCTTTGCCCAACAATCTGCAGCTGCTCTTGCCAAGCAGGCACTTGTCTTGATTATCTCCTCCTCTGTAGTGGATGGTGTGATAAGTGATGGAAATGAAAACCCACATACTCTTAGGGTCAAGAAGGCACACTGCTGTATATTTTGTCAGAAAATATGCCTTGGAAGCATGTTTACTTATTCTATGCCAGCAACAATTCAAACTTATTTTTCATTTTGCTATAGAACAAGACATCTCTTGACAGCCGCTGAATATTCCCATTGTTCTGTTTAGAACAATTAAAGTGACCTCCAGCTAAACTCTGCTTTTGCCCTGAGACATAGAAGAGGGTTGAATCTGCCTTTTGTTTTGGATTTTTCTTTCCGACATGCAGTCTTGCCTTACAAACACTAATTCACAAAGATCACAGAAAAAGCTAAACAGCAGTAAATAATCCTATTGGATACCTCAGCCCCAGACACTGGTCAATTATGGCTTTGCAACAAGAAGAAAAAAAGAACAAAATCCAAACACTGTAATAGCTTCTTCTCTTTCTCTGGGCGGCATCCAGTTCCACTTGGCTAAAGCAAAGCAGCCCCCTTACCCCCGAGCAGTAGTTTATTAATAGAGCTCATTGTGCTATAAAAGGAACACTGGGGCTATTGCTTAGGGATGTGGGGCAAGACAGAGGAGAAGGACAAGGTGTTGACAGGAAGCTTTTCATCCAGTGTAGTTCCTGAGGGGGTAAACTGGAAGAGGCTTCTGATTGCAACCCCTCAGCTTTCTAATGTGGTGGCCAATATGAGGAGAGCAGGACATAACGGTTCTGGTTAAGACCCGTCTGTGTCTCTTGTGTTACAGACCGCAGCTCTGCTCTCTACCTCGTCCATTAAAGACCACAACTATGTGTAATTACAGGAAGGAAAGACGAACTGTTGACCAGCGAACATTCAAGATTGGATCCATTCTAGAGGTTTGGGGGCTTGTGTGTGCATGTGTTTGTGTTTGTGTGTGTGTGTGTGCGTGTGTGTGTAGGCTTACAATTGTGGCTTGTAGTTTGTACGGACAGAGAGGGATGAGGGATGGACTGAGTTGGGTGGGGGTAAGGGAGGCGGGTATGTAAGTTTGTGTGGTGAGAGGCGGCTTAAGCAGGGGACAGATCGTAAACACAAGGAGCACTGTGGTTGCAATACAGAAAGTCAAGACACTTGGTTATTTCTGAGCTGACTTTTTGCGCACATGAAAAGGATTTATCTACAACATGGGCCAAATATATTCCCAGTCACTGTATGGCCACTGTGGTTCCTTCATGGCAGCTGAAATCAAAACAAACTGTGTGACCAGATATCTAAACACACAACGGTTATAGCAAAAAAATTCTCTCAGGGGGAGTCAATTACACTCAACGTTTGCTCTGTTTATTCAGATCACCACTAGTTGCTACCAAAGGGGTGATTTTTCATCCATGGACTCGCATAAAACAACACAGATTACAGATGTACAGATAACAAATACAGTAGGAACAACAACAATACAGTATGTACATGTGGTAGTTATTTCCCCCGGAGCCACCCATGCTGAAAAATAAACACTCATGTCACTGAAAGACACTTTGGACGAGAGCATCTGCCATTTATACATGGTGAAATTACACACGATGTATGGTGATGTTATTAGATTATACAATCTACAAATAAATTACATTTCTTTCATGTTTCTCAATTTTGATGCAACTAAACAGTTTGATTCAGCTTTTGTGGAGCCTACTATGATAAACTGTATAATGAAATGTCTGACAGAGGACAAGGACAATATGAGAGAGTGTGAACACATGCTGACAAAGTGGGACAGAGTAACAGGCGCAGCAGTGATGTATGTGACAGACTCTGCCCATGATGAAGTGGCGGCTGTCACGCTTACACCGGCACACAGCTTACTAAGACAATGACAGACAGACCACACACAGATACGAGCACGCGTACACTACTCATCCACCCACGCAAACATGTGTGCACACACACACACACAAAGACAAATAAAGAGCCGATATGGGACCAAAAACCTGCTCTCTGTTAGGGCCCGTATCTAAATGAGGTGTAATTACAGTCCAACCTGACATGTCAAAATTGGAGCCGCATCTCAGCTGCTGCCAAGCTGGCTTCCTGTTCCCTTGAAATGTGACTGGATTCCCCTGGATCATCTTTATGTTGGCTCACAGTAACCAGAATGTGGTGTGAGACGATCTTAAGTAAGTGTCTCTCCAACTTTCCCTTAGCCCATTACAGAACACCAGAGTCCGACTCTATCCTTTATGAGAAAGTTGATGATGACATAATATTACACTGGATGGAAAGAAATAAACTGTCCAGTGGATTTGTCCTGTTGATGGGCAAGTTATGAGCAAACAGAGAGGATGGAACCAGAAGACCTGCCAGGAATGAAGTGGCAGATGAAACTCTGCCTCATTCATGAGGGCAGATCCTAAGTTGTGTTAATTTATCATGTGATCTGTAGAAAGATTCAAGTCTTGTGGTATTGAGAGTTATTTTAAAATACCTTTTATTTTAGATCTACCTTGCCTTTTATGGGCAGGAACTTACTGGATATTTGAGAAAATCCCATATACTAAATGTATCAAATGATTTTGTTCTTTTGTTTTACCTGGCCTGGAAAGTGAGGTGGTGGGTTAGGTCGGCCTCAGTATTTAACAGGGGCTCCTGGTGGCCCTGTCCTTGTATCAGCTGGCTCTCTCTCAGTCCTAGACTCCTCTTCTCTATGTGGAGGATTACTGGATCAGGCAAGTGGCTCCTCATGACAAACAGTGGACTGAAAACCACCTGAAACAGGGGATTCAGAACAATAACCAGTGAGACATTACCGCCAAAACAAACTAACTGAATCACTGCACAGAATTAAACTGGCAAGAAGAGCTGTGTGATGATGATCTTAGATTTTCAATAATTGAGCTACGGTGGAGTCTTTGTGGTCATTGTATATCAACTTATATTAAAGAAAAGAAAGGTTTTGTTTTTATGGATATGTAAGGCTTTGGTGTGTTCATATAATAGTTTATGGCTCTCATAAACTGCAAATTTCTCCACTGTGGGACTAATAAAGGATTATCTTATCACCTAGCAAGAGCTAGAGAAACATATACATATAGTAACAGCAGATATTAAGCAAAGAAATCCAACTTTACGTGAGAGTTTGTGCACAGGATACTCACCACTCTCTGCTGCATGTGGGAGTCGGGTTCAATTGTGATCAGAGTACACCACACATAGAGCAGAGAACCACTGGAGCAAGGCACCTGTAAGGAGACACACTGGCTGTTCATGATCCTTACTTACAAATCCAGCTGTTCAATTCAAAGCTTTTGTAACAAAATCTATGTATACACAAGTCTGTACTAATGGAGTGTCTCTCCATTATTGCAAAGGGTTAACAAGGAAAAGATTGATCAAGGACACTCAAGGACAACTTGTTTGTGTTTGTTTGCGGTTGGAATATAAAATATGGCTATCTGATGACTTAATGCTTCTCACTCACTGACAGAATGTTTATTGCCTCCATCAGTAACGCATTATCATGTTTTGTCCTAAAAACTTTGTTTCTTGGCTTCTTCCAGTAGTTAAAAGTTAAGTCTCCCTAAAGCCCTGCAACACAGTATCATGGCTGAGGCGACTGACAAGTGTTAGTGCCAGATAATGGGCCATTACAGGCAGTTAAATCTTTGCAAGATTTAAAGGCTGAGAATGTGCCCACCGAAGGCTATGCACTTTTAATATGTCACTGGTGTTTGTCCCATTTACCCCTCACTCCTCATTAAAGCTTCAGGATGCCAAGGCACATTACAAGTGGTCTGGTTTATGACAGACCAGAGACTTCATTTACTGGTGGGGACAGCGGAGTGGAGCAAAGACACAGAGCAAACATTCAGTTTTAATATCGTAAGCCTTGCAAAACAGTCCTGTTAAGATGAGGGAGTAAGACTTTGAAAACAGATACTCTATAGGCTGGATCCACCGAAAGCACTCATCACTGCGACAGGGTCAACGTGACCTCCTGCACACTGTCAAAAGCAAAGGACAAGGGAAAAAAGGATGTTGAAACAAGAGTTAGGGAGGAGGAAGGTGAGATATGAGGAAGAGGAGTTACTCTGGATGAATTACTAATACAGATAATCAGGAAACAGATGAGAAAGGAGACAGACATTGACAGGGGAGAGAGTTAGATGCTGGAACAGGTGGACGAGCTGAATTCCAGAGGAAGAAGTAAATAAAGAAGAGGAGTTAACAAATGCAAGATAGATGAGTGAGCCAGTGTGTGGGCGAGAGAGGACAAGGAAGGGAGGAATCGAGAGGGAAATAGCAGGAGACCGACAGATACAGAGAGATCTAAGGACCCAGCTACTAGTCCAGGCAGCTCTCTCATTCAGAGCCAACCCTCTATATGATAATGAATGGCTGATCTGTGAAGAACAGATAACAGCAGAGACTGGAGTGGACTCAGAGATGTTCTGGCCCATACACAGAAACTGAGTGTGGCTAGCTGTTAACAGCATGGGGTTTATAAAGAAAGAAGACAGAGAAACAGAGAAAGAAAGGGAGGAAGAAAACACAGAACAAGAGCAGCAGGGATGGAGTGTAGGAGCAATTGTCTGGCGCTAGTCCAGCAGTGTGAAAGTGCCTTCAAAGCCTCTCCCTGTGCCCACATATCAACTAGTGTTTCCTGTCTATGGTTAGTGCTGTTATGAGAGAGCATAAACTGTATTTTCTGCCTCTCAACATGGTTGGGTTATGGGTTGGAGGGCCTTTGTAAACCTATCTGAGGGAAAGATCTCAATCTGTTCCCTTGCTGTGAGTAGCAGCGTGGAAGCTCTGCCACTGTGGCCACCCAGGAGAAGAAGATCAGACTGGCCACAGTTGGTGGTCCAGTCACCAGCTCCAAACATGTGTGTGTGGATGGAGAGCCGCTTGGAAGCAGTAGTGTGTGCAATGTGTGTCTGTCTGGCTAGCACATTCAATAGCTTCATTTGGATAACTCCCTGTGCAATGGAGATACTACAGTGTGCTTTTCCCTCTGCCTTTATCTCATATCCATATCAAACATGTCTTTTTAAAATGGCATTTAAACAGATAATGAGGCCAAAACAGTAAGATCATACAGAGAGGTATTTCCAGACCAACTTCAGCTTAATGCTCAATAGTGACTCAACATTCTTGGTGTGAGTCTGTTTTGTTACCATACCTGTACAACAGAACTGCTGCTGCTGCCCTTGTCCCTCCTCTCCAGCTTCACATCCTGGGACCAGTCCTCATCTCCTCGGGCCCTCACACACAACTCTGTCATCTCAGCGTCCTCCAGCACATAGGAAGGCAGCTTGGCCCCTGCCTCCAGGCAGTCACAGTATTCCCTGACCACCGTCTGACTGTCAGGCCCCACGTAGTGCTGTACCACTCGCAGCTCGATGTCCTGAGTCAGGTAGCTGCACATCACCTGCCGTCCACAAATTATTACCTGGACAGAAGAATATTACAGGGCAGAATTGCCACAGTTAGAAATAAAATAATTAATCCTATGCACTATTGGAGCCGACAGACACTGAGCCTTGAACATAGAGATGGCTGTAATCTGAAAATGTCCTCCAAAGAAGAAGCTTCTATATATTCTGATCTAATAGAAATATAGGTTACGCTCAAAACATTAACAAAACACAAACACCTATGTCAGATCTAGACCTAAAGCATGTGCTTTTTAATTCATTTATATATAAGGGTTGCTAGTGAAAACGTAGGAAGACTAAGACAGCAAAACCCCCAAAACCTGCAAAACCTGAAAAGAACAAGAGAAACTCTGTTTAAGAGAGGGTTTGGGGGTTGTGAAGATTTGTTGCTTTTCTCTTTTTGAATATTATTTTAAACTGTGTACCTTTGGGGTAATGCAAACAATTTCAAAAACAATTTTGTTCACTGTTTACTGTTTACAGATGAAATATTTAATCAATAATTCAAAAATAATCAAGAAATTAATTGATCATGATAGAAATTGTCCATAGCAGCCCGAACATCCCCACATTCAAGTGTTCTTCTACAGGCATCAAAAAGTATGAATGCATGCGTGTGCAGATGTATATGTGTAAGACAGATTTATACGAGGGGTGTTTTTTAACAGCAGCCAACATGAGATGCCAATATAAATGATAAAGAGGCTATCACATTAAAAGACAATAGGGTAGCCAGACAGTGAGGGTAAGTACAAAAGTGTGTGACACTTTGAGAATGAACCCCCTGCTCCACTCCAAGAAAAACACAAGACGAGGTATGCTCACGCAGGCGGGAGCCAGCTTCCTCTGTAGTGGCAGCCGCTGTCCCACTCTGAGGCTTTGTGTTGTGAATTGGATGTGACCAATGCTCATACCCTATCATTGGATCCGATGGGAACAAGATGTAAGCAAAGTCTGGGACAGACAGAGGAAGGAATGCGAGAGGCTGAGTCTGTTTTGTCTGGAGGACGAAAGGGAGACATGTGCGACACTTGACACTGTTTACATAACACCGTGTCACCACTATAATCTGATGGCATCGTTGCATTTTCAAGGAATACTCTGTGCCTTGTATTTGTGGAAAAATCTAAACATGATCCACCACCATTCTTGGTGTAAAAAAGGCAAAGGCGGCTGATTTGGTTTATGCTGGTTTATGATTTTCTGTGATCTTCTGAGTGGATTGATGAGGCTCATTGTGTTGTTGGATGGCTTCAGGCTCATAAGCTTTTGTTTTAGTGCTATAAAACAGATTACAAAACAGAATTCACTCTGTTGTTAGCCAAGCAACAACTAAATCATAACATACACATGGAAAAATCTGGAGATTAAAAAGTGCTCATCCCAAAATGAGTACTGGGAAAAAGGCCAGGCTTCCAAAGTGACACATAGCAGCAGTCAGACATAATGCAGTAAACAAGTTCATACTTTCTGTGTTGCTCTAAATCACTCACACGACTTTTTACAGATTAAAAGGAAGATGATCTGCAGGATCCTGATATTCTTGGTTTTGTTAAAAGCTTTGGTCCTTGTTTATTGCTGTGGTCTATTTACACCACAAATCTTCACTTGTCAATTAAAAAGTGTTAGTAGTGGGGTAGTGCTCCCCATTGTCCCTCATTTAAGTGCTTAAGGCAGTGGGTCTTAAACTGTCATGACAAGGCCCTCTGAACTGACACAAATTAGTCCACTGAACTCGATGTGATGAGATTTTGTCCCAGCGTGTCACATCTGATGAAAGATTTTATTGCATGAAACCCATGTATTCTGTCATTGTGTTACCTATGGATGGAATAAAAACAAATTATTCCCCTTTTTACTGTGGCCATGCATTCCCCCTTCTTTTAAAACCAGATTAAAACTAGATTAAGCTAACTGGAAAGTTTTTTGTTCTTACAACAGTAAGAGCAAAACATTATATAATCTTGTCTTATATCTTAATATTATTGTATCAAAATAGACATTTATTGCATGCAGGAAAACTAAACTGAATGCAAAATTCTGTGTATAATAAGGTTTTCCGAATAAAGAATGCAAACAATTTACAAAATGTTCTTTTGTCACATTTTTTCTCAAGAGCTTTTATGGGCTTGGTGTACGTCAGTAAAGACTGTACCTGTTTCTGGACACCGTTGAGCTGCACAACCTTGATGATGAGTGAGGCCGTGCGTCCTTTGTACTGAATGGTCCTCAGCAGAGTCCCTACGTTGTCCACGCTGAAGGCTTCTGACCAGCGCCAGTTTCCCCATCCCTCGATGCAGATGTGCAACAGCTGCAAGAAGGGACAGACAAACAGGCAAACACACACACACAGGACGAGAGAGAGAGAGAAAACACCAGACATGAGAGGTTATGCTTCTTGCCCTTTATTTATCCCCAAGCAAAAGGCAAGTAAACAACAAGATTCTTTGTTTAGAAGATTTTGGTATGGGGGAGACAGGAGACAACAAAGTTCCTGTTTACTAGTGCTGAACAGGCCTGCTGCTGTTGGAAGTAGAAATGGAAGGTCGCACACAAGA
This sequence comes from Scatophagus argus, assembly GCF_020382885.2. NCBI lineage: Eukaryota > Metazoa > Chordata > Actinopteri > Scatophagidae > Scatophagus > Scatophagus argus. Next base: position 4,522,604 of record NC_058501.1, read on the forward strand.
AACTGGATGGTGGAAAACAGCTGATGTGGAAGCTCATTATGGCTGTGTGTGTGTGTGTGTGTGTACTTGTGCGGTTGGATGTGAATGGCTCTGTTCTCCACAAGTCTAAATAAGAGGCTGATAGTTTGCCACTCAACCTTCTTCAGCTTCATATCCATCACCTCAGTGTGGAGCACATCCATGTGTGTGGCACGGTGGAGACACACAGACTCAGGAGGACAGCAATAAACACACTCTGTCCTATCTTTGAAATTCAAACAACTTAACAATGGTGACAATTTTCCGACCGACAATTTTTCATATAATTTCTTGTACTGTGGTCCACAACATGGCAGCAGGGCACAAAATATGCAAAGAAACACAGTTTCTAAAATAACTATCTGTTATCTGTATATCTGTTTCTGCAGGCAGTGTGCACATGGCTGTTCTAGATTAAGAATCAGCTTTATTGACAGTATATATATTTTTACATACACACTGAATTCGTCTTCTGCATTTGACCCATCCTTAGTTGAACACACACATGCAACACCCGGCAAATTACATGCAGTGAAACACAAACAGGAGCAATGGGCAGCATCAAGCACCCGGGGAGCATATTGGGGGGTTAAGTGTCTTTGTCAAGGGCACATCAGCTGGCTAATGGAGGAGGGGGAGCATTTTTTTTGCATTAATCACTCCACCACACCCAAAGTTTTCTTTCCCGTCCGGTGGGGGAATCGAACCGGTGACCCTCCGATCACAAGCCGCTTCTCCAACCTCTAGGCCACGACTGCCCAGATGATTTGTTCACCGCACACCATCACTGATTTACTTTTAAATAAGGTGCCATGAAGTGTTGCTGCAGCCTTTCTGCATGTCCCCAATTTAAAAGCCCTCCTAAAACATGCAGTACAATAGCTAGGTGAGCTGGTCAACTGTCCATACATTAACATCTGAGGTACAGTGAGTTCATTTGTCTACTTCTCACCACAGGATGTTGATCACTACATGACAAGGAAACTCATTTGTCAAACAATGTGAGTGTTGTGATGAGATTACAGTCACAGTACAGGAGCAGAACCATAAACAAGCAGGGAGATCTAAAGCCTTCTCCCCGCCTGAGGCAGCGTGACTGACCTTCCACCTGACTGAACCCTCTGTGTCAGTCCTGCTGCTGACAAACTTGTAACAGTTTAGAAATGGAGGAGAGAGAAAAAGTGAGAAAGACAAAGAATGTATGATGGTGAGACACATGGGAGACAAGGGGCTGGAGGGTTGGGGGGTACGGGTTCAATTCTCTCCCAGAGGAGCAGGGACCAGACTGAAACCCTGAAATGTGCTTTTGAAGATTTACACTTTGGCTCGTTGCTTCAATGTGTCGAACATTTAGACAATCTGTTTAAAGAAAAACAAATTACTCCTGAGGTCAAAGAGCATGAGGGGACCCTGGTCAAGACCTTCTATGTTTCTCTCCACTGCAGTCTTTCCTCACTGTTTGAAGGCAGATTTCTTTACAATAACATTCTTAATCAAAGCCTGAATTCACTTTCTTCAACATCATCCCTCCTCCCTGTCGGTTGAGTGGAAATGACATAATTTCTCAGAGCTCCTGCTCAGTGGACTTGCTCACGGGGAAAGTGGCAGAGTGGAGTAAACAGCCAGGTGGCAGAGGTTATGGCCAGGCCAAAGGGTGGAGAACCACTAGATGATTCCCTAAACCGGCACTAACTTTGTAATCAAGGCCAGTTAAGATCATGGTGGTTTGAGGAAAACTTAAATAACTGTAATGTGGGATTTTCTGTCATCCTGTTCTTACTTTTTCTTAACCACTAAATGAGATGGAAACCTTTTAATGAGAATCAAAATCTTGTTTTTTTGAAAACCTCATTTCTTAGTATTAGCTTCTGTCTTTAAAATTTCAAGTGGTACTGCATTGGTGTTAACCGTGGTCAAAAATCCGCTCTGCTATGCCTCAGCACCATCTGCAAGGAACAATTTGTTATTTCAACACGTCTCTCTCCTTTGACCCCACTGTTCCTCCCTCCCTCGCTGTGCACTTTATCACGCCTGTGGCTCAACTTGACCTTTTAGGGAGAAGTCATAATAACGTCTCTCCTCGAACTTCAAACAGCGACTGTGCTCTTGTTTTAATTCATCACTGCTCTGACTCAAGCAGCAGAAAGGAAAGAAGAAAAAAAAAACAGCAGTGACATGGATGAACTGGACACGTACGACAACAAGAATGAAAAATAAGAAGTTGCTTTGTGACTTATCCGACTGTTGTGACACTGACAAAACCCAGTCAGCCACATGTGGTGGTTTTATGCACAAGGATTAAGTCTGGCCTTACACTAAAAATATTCAAGTGAGACAACAGAAAACTTCAGCAACAGAAATTCTTTTGTAGGGGGATAAGGATTTATGAAGCAAAAATTCATAAATCACCTTTTTTACCAGCAAGTCAGTTAGTCGTAGTAAAGGAAGTATTCAGTCTATCTCACAACACTACTCACATGCAAACAGGTACATTCATACCGGCCATAAAGGGGTCCCATTCTGAAGGTATTTCAGTCGAAGTGATTCATTATAAGACTATGCTAAAGCTAACATGAGACTTCAGTGCTGTGGTTAGACAAATCAAATGGATATGCTCCAGTTACAGTCTTTTCAGTAGCAGTTTCTGCTCTGACCATGGGAACACAAAGAGGGAATTTCATATCAGAACTCTGCAAGATCCAGACTGATTTATCTAATTCACACAGCTTCTGTTGCAAAAAAAAAAAAAACAAACAAACAAAAAAAACCTGCAAAATACATTTTTGTCCAGAGCAAACACTGTGGACATTGTGCCCCATCACTTACTTTGAAATTGTTTTAGGAAAAGATTTGTTTGCTGCCAGTGTGGGCAAGAGGCAAGAGGATGAATTTCTGTGTACATATGGATAATTTTAATGTCCATATGGACACCTCAGTATTGTTTTAAGACTTGAAAACGTACTGTAGGTGACAACATGACAGTGCAGAGGGGAAACTTTATGAGAAAAATTAAAACTGATCATCGGAGTCACTTTTTGAAACTTCAACACAGTAAGAGTTAACATTTCACTCAGTTTTGCATTTTGCTTGTGGTGCACCCAGGCATGTTAAGAAACCATAATCACATCTGCTTTCTAATTTGAAGATCTGTAACCTCAAGAGCCAAAATGGTGTAATACCCTAAAAGGCCATGCACGAGAGCAAAGTCCAAACTGCCTGACTTGTATGATGGCTTGACGAGGCCAGCATGCCTAGGTGACAAACAACATTGGACTGAAAAAAAAAGAAGCAAAAAAAACCCCCCAAAATGTACATAGTAAGTTTGAAAGTATGACTTATTTAAGTTTAAAAAAGCAAACAGAAACCATTCAAGTCTTCACTTTGATATACACATAAACTGTAATAATCTATAATAACTATATCAACTCTACAAAATGTGATTCTTTTACTATACTAGTATCTTGAGAAAACCCAACCCAATTTTAAGAAAAAACAACTTTCAGCTTGTAACCTCAGATGTGAATTAAGTTTTTCTGTAATATCCAAATAAATCTTCTAAAAAACTCCTACATTCACTCTCAAGTACCTGGCGCTGAGTAGAAGACTTTGTGTCCAAAACCAACTAACAACCCATCTGTCTTATTATGATCATTTCCCAAGCTGGGTATTGAGTGTGAAAGAAATGCGAAATTGAAGTCTCAGTCCCTCCTTGTTTTCCTTAAATCCCCAGGGAGAGATTGTGATTATAGCTGGCTGATAATGGACATTTAGATTTCCAGCACGTTGCTGGACTTCAACTTTAGTACCAGAGGGGTCTGCACAGGGATTATCAAACTGAGTAATTGGATGTAACCACACAAAGCATTTTCATTCGGTGACTGCACTGTACTGCTCTAGAATATTGTCTGTTATCTTTTTCACTGATAGTAAGGAGCATATGACCGGGGTCATGTCATACTGTTGCTTTCCAATAACAACTATGGCCACAAGCCCTGATGTTAACAAAATAAAAGCAGTCTTTAGATGTAACTTGACCAATGGTACTGATATATCAATAACAGGCTCTAGTCAGACATATTCCCGACTCATTATTATAATCAAACTACAATTATTTATCTCAAATCTTAGAAAATGAACTGACTACAAGTTACTGATATGTCTTGTTTTGACAGTGCAACAAAGCCTTATATCATTGTTGGTCAAAGGTTTACAGTGACATGTTTGTCCTCATGCACTAACATAACTAAAATACAGGCAATTCATCCCAGTTCCATGGAGATAAATCATCTTATTGAGCTGACAAAGGGATTGTCCATTCCTCCTTGAACTGAGTCAACTCCATTCTCTTTGCTCTAATGTCCACACACAGTCAGCCTGCACGACCACGTCATCACAAGAATGAATTGCCTTTTGGTGGTCAAACATGGCAATGATGAAAGTTGAAGTCTGATATGCTTTGTATATTACCATATAACCCCTGGGTTTACTGGCTTTGCCACAATCCAGTCAGCTTAAATAGCCACTAAGATCTCCTTACTGCTAATAAATGCTGAGCACATAATGATGCTTTGACATTTGTTTTCAAATCAAACAGTCTGCTGAAATTGTGACTAACACAAATGTAACAAGGAACACCTGTCAACTAAACCAAATATCTGAGGGCGAGAATGATGATGTTAAAATCCACAGAGATCATGTGGGGACCATGTATGGTCTTATCGCAAGATCGGTACCACATGAACTTTCTGAAACTCCATCACCCACTACTCCAAGTTGCTATGGAAACTAAATGCAGAACCCAAACACGACACTGACACATTCAGAAAAGGTGTTAACGTCTGAGAATTACCATCACCACTCATCCAAACTGTAAGTTATATTCAGTGAGTCAATCAGCCAACCAAATTCCATCATAGGTACGATGTCATGTCTACTTCTCATCCCTTGCTTAATCCTGTCCCAAGAGAAAATCATTAGCAACAAAATTTCCTGTAAAAGACCTTAAGATATCAGTCAGTCATAACCAAAGCGATGAGTATTAATTTCCTGGTAAAAACAGTCATTAACCTCATTTGAATGGCAAGGACTCAAGTGTCTGGTTTGATAATGTGGGTGGCAGGAAAAGAAACACATAGTGTTGGACAAACAAAATCTATGAACAACTGCATATATATACAACAAGCACCCTCCAAACCCTGTCCTCCTGTAGACAGAACGAATCACTTCTGTCACTGAAACCACTATCCGTCTATTGTCCTTCAGCAGGAATGTGCTTGGACGTGCATAACAGAAATTAAGTGTCTGTCTGCAAAGGAGACATAGTCAGTCTTTCTGGATGCTGCAAAGATGCTGACAAAGCTGCAGTGGTTGTTGGTTGCAGCCCCCCATTACTACCATTCCATCATTTCATCTCAAACAGAGTCTATTAGGAGATTTGAGACTTGGAGATATGGAGTAGAGGTATAAACAACACCAGTAGCACTGTGCACTAGTTTTCCATTACAGGCACAAAGAGGCTGTGGTAGGTCTCAATGGTCTTAGATACTATTCAATTAAAACCACACAAACTACATCAATCTCTCTCCAGAGTAAAACTTTTTTTTTTTATTTGAAAATTATGTGAATTCAATTTCATATAACAGAGGTTTGAAAACAGTCTGACAAGTCTCTGTACTGCCCATCTTATTTAATGTCATCTGGGCATAAATGAGAATAGAGGGATGTGGAACAGAGGCCTGTCTTGTCTGCTGAAATAACTTTGGGACCAGGGAGCTAGCTAGCCACCTAACAAATTAGAAACAGGTTTATACCCAGACAACAAAACAAAAGAATACAGAATATGTCCTCTAGAAAGGATAAGTATGGGAAAGAAGAGAGATGTAGTCAAAGCTGAAGTGCAGTGAAAGAGAGAACACGGAGACACAACAGTACCCTTGCCAGGGCAGTGAGGGCTAACCCATGTAACATGAGGGAATTATGGTGGCTTTAACAGCTGTCTGCAATGCTTCTTTCCTCCTTGGCTCCCTCTCTCTGACAAAAGAAGCAAGGCAGTGCAACATCAAAGCCCAGATTTGCAAGTCTAAGAAGCGGTTTGGGAGCTGGAAGAAGGTACAGAGAAAAGGCATTGTGTGGGTCCGTGGCTGACAGAGGAGATGTTAAGAGGTTTATGCTTGACTAACACTGTTCCATAGTTCTCCCTCTGGTTTCTACCAAGGCATCTTAGACATCCAGAGCCTCAAGGGTTCCAGGAGACGCAGACACGGCAAGTGTTTGCACCAAATGAAGGGGGCTGACAAAAGGAGTACTGTCTGAAGGAGAGATGATGGTAAACCGCATGGTGGGGGGATGAAGAAGTCAGTGGTCGAGGACCCTTGGAAGGACAGGGACCTTGTCTCGGTCAAAGAACACAAAAACAAAAGCTTGCCCTGGGCTGTGAAACTAATGTAACTAATGCTACATACATACATTGTACTGTGCACATATGCATAAGGACACAGGCAAACCTAGTTTCACCCACCAATTCTTCAAGCAAAGATCCATCCAAACATCCATCCTTTCTACTTCCTGTTCAGAGTCACATGACACTGTAGTCTATCCCAGCTTACACAGGACAACACATGCTAACACAACCCTGTATATAGACAAACACAAATAAACAAACATGCAAACTGTACATACAAATGAACAAAAAGTAGTATGTTTTTGATCACAGGCTGATCACGCAAGAAGTGACCTCAGTCACCCGTATCACAACCACAACTAGAGTGCCTCCAATCTATGGGCAACTGTGGGCTTGACTCAGCCTAACTCAGACAAAGTGAATGCAACTGATGTCTCCAGTGGTTTGACAATGCAATGCATAGTGCAATGTAACACTTCACTACAGAGAGGATTGGTTCACTACAATGAAACCACAAGCTCTCCTGCAAAAGAACAAATGCAGCATGGGTTAACCCCATACAGCTACCACTAACCACAGAGCGGTAGAGTGTGTAATGAAACTGAAACCCAGGAAAAATGTAGAAAACATATCACCACAACATGGTCACATACTAAACATGGTCATACACTAAAAATGTTTTTCCTGCTTCCAACATGAACGCCAGTAAGAGGTACATAAGTGTTTTTTGCCTGGCCTACCATCCACACACATGAATCTTGATACAGCTCTTGGTGGCTTTCAAATACTCATATGTTGGACCTAATATTGCAAGGTTTGATAATCCAAATGATACTTTTTTAAAGTGTGTAACACTTTAATATGTGTGTGTAATTATCACTATATATAATAATAATTATACAGTATATAATGTAATAATTTTCCCTTAAGCCTTGCACCTGTTGGTCTTACTATGCTACAATCATCATGCAGTTCTTATGGCAATGGTCATACAGCACAAAGGTGCTCTCCGTGGTACTGAACCCAGGGTAGCACCCATGGGACCACAATGTTCACCGATTCTTAACCTTCAGCTCCCCATCTTGTGATTCAGAAGAGAATCAAGCAGCACGGAGGTTAAGTCAGTATGGATTCAGATGATTTTGCCTACCCACAAATTGGACACAACCACTAGTTTTAGAATCCAGACAAATTTCTGCCAGAATGGTTGTGTTTTGGCAGGCAGTTTGAAGGGTGTCACAACGCCTGCTGAATCGCCCGCCTGACCGCACAATCCACTGCATTTCTGCCATGTCAGAAATCTGCTGACAGGTTGTCAGTTTGTTTGAATAAACTGCGTGGAACTTATCAATGGACAAATCCATTCCTTTCTTACTTGCAGTGTGGTACCCAGCAGTGGACAGCTGGTTAGTGGATGGGAGGTATCTGGTGCTGGTCTTGAGCAATTACTAAAAGCATTCAAAATCTATATTAATTGTTTAAAAAGTATTTAGGACTGTTCAGAGGGTATCTGATTGAGCCTCGTGTATACTTGGGTCACATGTGACAACAATAGGTTGCTAAAAGACATCAGCTACATCAACACATAAAACTGACATCATAGAACAACTGTTTTTTTTTTTTCACTCATTGGGACTGAGATTCCAACTGAATAAATCTACTGCCACAATGTGGTCAAGGGTCATTAAAACATACCAACACTTTTGCCATGTGGAGACCAATCAGAAACAATTCTGCTGCCTAAACAAGGTTGCAACCCATGGTTTAGGTCTCTTTGTTGTAGTTTCAAGGCCAAATATTTGATGGAGAGGATGAAAACAGATTTTTAAACTGCTAACACATTGGCATGTTTAAAAAGATTTACATAGAAAAACAAATATGAGATTCTAGCAGCTCAGCTCTCATCAACATGATAATTAAATTAATCTCTTCATGTTAGAAGGAGAGTTTCCTCTGGGGCAAACTACATAGAGAATGGAATTACCCAAATGTATATACACACACAAAGTCCTGACAGCCCGACAGATCATCAGATATACAAAATGGAATCAAAATGAAATCTCACAGCATGTCAGTGAGTGAGAAAACAAACTCTTGTAACAGACTGGCCTGAGTTTGGAGGGATGAGCAGGAATTAACTGTACAGAGCATGAAGACAAAAAAGCGGGCGGTGAAGGTGGTGATTCACTGTCTTCCATTTATTTCTCATGAAAATCTTGGCTGAAGCAGCTGTGGTAGAAAGTTGGGAAATGTATTGTTTTAAAATGGTTGGATGAAGACCAAATGGAGGGTTGCAGAAAGATGAAAATGGGTCCCCAGAATATTCAGTAGTCATTGATTTCAAAAATTACATTATGGGAACATTATGTTGTTGAAACTTTGTCTTTGCAATGTAAGGCAAACATGAGGTTCAGGACTGCTCAAGAAATAACCTATTAATCACTAATCAAGCCTGTTCCCACCAAGCACCGCTGAGAGAAACTGTGTAGTTTCAGCTCTCTGGTGACATATACAAAGAATAAGTACTAACAAACAGCAAGTGCCAGTTTTTCAAAATGAAAGCTTTATTGTTTGTGCTTGTCCTCCCTGAGGGTTAGAAGCTAGTGAGGAAGAAAGGAGTACAGGAGTTTAGGTATACAGGTCTGATAGCTGCTAAAGCATAGAGCATTTTGGCTAATATCTGCAGTGAGTTGGAGGTCTAGTGATGGTATGAACAGAGGTTCAGGCACAAGAAATTTCAGAGCCTTGGGTGTGATTCTATAAATATATAATACCACTCTTATAAAAGAGTATGTAGCATCCATACTAAAAGTGTACTGGCCAAAAATGGAAAAAAAAGGGCAGGCAGCGTCCCCTTACAAATCACAGTCCACCTGGAAATGTGTGCACGTGGTGAGACAGTGCTGATGAAATACTGAGGGGACTTTGACTTTGGGACAGCTGGAAAAGAAGACAAAATGGACTAGTGAATCAGTATTTTTTTGGGTGACTTTTGAATTTTAGAGGTCTGAATATCTGGTGGGGAGAGTTGGTTGAACAGTTTTTCTTTCTATTTTGGGAATTTTTAGTTTATTAACGTGTACACATTAGTCTGGACTTTTATTTATTCATATGAGAATATAAAATAAGGAGACAGAGAAGGTGTTTAGTTTAGCATAGAGCTACTATTTGTTTTTCCTTAACTCTATTTTCATTGTTGCATTATTTGAGCTGTGCTGACTACAGAAGTCCGCCAAGTCTTCTTCGCTCAACATGGACATTTTCCATAGACCAGGAGAGTGAAATATGCATGGCTTAATAAAGCAGTAGGTTTGTCTAATGATGATGCTTTCATTGTCCTGAGGTTATCCTAGCAAAGCAGTCATGATTTATAATGATCCTCTCTCTTTTTGCCACAGTTACAAAATGTTGAAATAACCAGTACACAATGCATCTTCAATTTTAATCATTAAGGCAATGACAAAGCCTTTGCCTTAATAATCACCACAGCGAATTAGTTATTTTTTTAGTCCATTAGTGGATTGTTTCAGAGGACATGCCTGGACGTGACAGAGGGTTACAGTACAGGATAAATGACTGTACTGCTGTACACAATGATGAACTACTAATGACTCAGAGGGGGAGAATGTTTCATGCATCAGTACTTCATGTTACTACACAACAATGTGAGCTTAGACACAAACCATCATCAAAATATAAGTCAGCGAGTGGCCAATGTTTAACCTTTGCGTAATGATAAAGTATTCACCTACCTTTTTTTTTCTTTCTTTTTTTTTCTTTAAATCTTCGAATAAACAAGAGAAAAGTGTAGGTTTTCTACTGGGATCAAAGTGGACAGCAGTCTCTTTCATCAGCTTCTCTGCCTCCCCCTCTCTGATCAGTCACTGTGTGGGTTAACCTGACTGGGGCTAATATCTCCCAAAGGGTCAGCCTAATTCACTGCAGTTGAAGCCACAATCTTGGATGAACAGCACAACTAAACCACTTCACTTGAGGGCACTGTTTCTTAACATTGGGTCAGGGCGATGAAATATGGAATCCCACTTCGCAAAAAGCTGACACATTTTAAGGGATAAATACACTTATTTTGAACAGTGAACCTTATTGGAGACTGAAAATATGAACCACATAAAACTGACACAACAAAGTGACTATGGCGAACAAACAACAGGAAACACATAGTAATACCTGCATGAACAAGAACATAGCGAACAGTTTCTTTCCTCTCTCTTTCTAACACACACACACACACACACAAACACAGAGGCCAAATATCTCCTTGTCATGCCTGCTTCCAACAACACAGCCAATCTAACCACAAACTAATAGTCCTGGGCTGCTATCTCCAACACAATACTCCTGGGAACCACACACACGCACAGTAACATGACCAGTACAACACACACACACACACATAGCACCAACATGCAAAGACAAACATCTAGTAAGAGAGAAAGAGGGCTCTTCTGTAGAAGCCTGCTCCTCAAGTAAATTACAATTTATTCAAATTGTGCATATTTCTTGTAGGCACTTTAAAAAGTCCTTCCCAAATTCAGGGGGCTTTTTACGCCGCTTTCCCTGCTAACCACACTAACCACAGGGATTTCCATCAGCTAGGCTGCATCCTGTACCAAGCAGCCAGATATTTCAACCATCCACATCACACCACACGCCAGAGCCCTGAAAAACAGCGGGGTGGGGACACTGTGTGTATTTGTGGGTGTGTAAGAAAGATATAAACCATTGTTAATCATACAGAGAGTGTGAAAATGTACACATGGCCATATTAGTGTTTTTATGTCATAGATGGATCTATAGATGTCCCTATCAACTGCTCTCTCTTATATGAAATAAAATATTATAAATATGTAGAAATGGAGGAAATTGTGTGTGTTTAGAAACTTTTCACCTTGGCTGGTAAATACTGGGGTGTGAAGGCATGCTGAGCCTGAAAGAGAGAAATGGGACTGAGAGGCCTGAAAGACTCCAGGCCTTCGGAAACATTTTATCACAGTGTGTGTGTGCGTGTGTGTGTGGGGGGGGGTTATGAATTTGATCAAGTGTCAGACCACAGAGCGCTCTGAGGACGTGACTGCCTCAATCGACCCTTTTAATGCATCTTAAGGTTATGATTGACGGCAGAAATGGGAGGGGGGGGTGGGGGGTGAGAGAGCGGAAGGGAGATGGAGAGAAACAGAGGAGCACTGAGGGGAATGTGACCTGAGCTGAGGTTCACATTTCACTGCAAAAACACTCCGTTCTAACGTTCTTCTGAGAGAAGTGACAGATATTCGTAGGTATGTCAACATCATGGAAAGTGTACACTGGTTTCACCGCTCAGTATCACACACATTAAGCACTCTTCTCTGACAAATGGACACACAAACATACACAGGAGATTGCAGGATTTTAAATGTGCCTTCCTGTTTTAGCTCAAGCTGAAACAACAGCAGGCCTTTTCATTTAGGAAGTTCTTTGCTCTCTCTCCTCACTCTCTCTGACTCCAGCAACAACAGATTAAGATAGGATTAAATGATTTAAGGTACGATAATAAAACATAGTTGGCAAATCTACTCATCTATATTTTCTTATTATGCTGCTTGTGTATCACGAACAGAACTAAATGGGGAAGGTGGGAGAGACAGCAAGATAACGAGCAGACACATTTTTGGCTGTGTGGCCAATGTAAAGTTCTTTAAGCCAGTCTGCGAGTGTTAAGAGCATGGCTCATCCCTCGCACCTGCTTCCTCTTTTCCACGTCCTCCTGTATAATTTTATGTAAGCTTAGGCAGCATTCCCCCTGACAACTCCTTGCTACCCTCATTTTGACTTTCTCATATTTCTCTGTCCACTCTGCCTCAGTCCCTTCATCTTCACTCCCACCATCTCTCAGTCCCTCTCCCCCATCTTCCTCTTGTCAAGATGATCTCATGTCCAGTAAGTCCTCAGGGGAGCCAAAGAGGGACAGATTAATTTACAACAGCAAATTAGTAGCTCTGGCTGGTGTGGCTGTGTGAATGTGTATGAGTGTGTGTGCTTGGGGGACAAGTCAGATGGGACACACACATCATTCCAGAGCCATGAGGACAAGCTGATGGCCTGCCTTGTCGACAGGCAAGATTGGCCATGAATAACACGGGTGGGGAATGTGTACTTCAGTATGTGTTAGGTAAAGTAGGGGAAATGGGAAAATTGGGAGGTAAACATAGATAAACCTTGGACAGAGCAATGGCAGTAATGGTAGTTCAGTGGTTAAAAGGCATAGTAAGGTCAAATTAAGGGAGGAGGAGCCACGTCGTGTAAAAAATGGGGGCAGAGTCAAACCAGGACTACTGACACGGAAATGTGACTATGGAAGGTAAAAGGTACACAAAGACAACTGTATGAATCCAAGAGAGGAGGGACAGGGACAGCCAAAGAACAGACTGGACTATGCCTGATGTGGAGCAACATTTCAGGGGTAACTCAAGGTTATGATTTCAAAGGACAGAATAGCATTTACTGGGGTGTAACAGAGATAAAAAGAACAAAGTTGTCCAAGTTCAAGACAGAACAGTGTAGCCAGGCAGAGGCCAGTGGCAGGACAAGCCAGACAGGGCTAATGAGCTCAGCCAGTATGGTCATAAACACTAGAACACAAGGCTGTGCTAGGGGGATTAAGGAAGGGACAGGGACAGCACTGGGAGGCCATGTGTTGTCGTTGGAGAGTGTTAAGACAAAGGCACAAATGTCCAAGTGAGACCCCAAAACAGTGTGGAGGCCAGAGACCGTCCAAGTCTACCGATCTCATCCAGCTGCGGGAGGTGAAGCACCAAGAATAAAGAGAGACCTGGACCAAGCCGACATCAATTTCCTTAACGCCACTTTGGTCCAGTTCTAAAGTGCAGCTATGTTGTCTAAACTCTGGGTTTGTGGCCTGAAAATGGTTTTGGCCTGTGTCTGCTGTGTCCCTACAGTGCATGGCAAGAAAAGACACAAAATACTATGCACAGTATTACCATATCCCCAGTATGAGTGAACTAATTGCACTGTCGGTCCCAAGCTGGAAAGTGTTTACTGATGTACTTGGAGGGCTTAGAGCACTGGGGAATGGGAAGGGAATGAGGGGATGAGAAAAAGTATGATGGGAACAAGACATGGATATCATTATGAATGGAGCTCAGACAACATGAAAATAGTTGAAAGCCCAGGTTTCCTGTGCAAGGACACTGCAGACAGCTGACTAGACACAAATGTCCTCACAGAGTTGAGGGTTGAGGTCCATTCAAACATCGAGCACTGTAAGCTAGCAATAATTCTATCTCAATGACGAGAGGGTTTAGAGTGACAAAGAAAAAATGAGATAATGAGAAATGGTTTGGGTTTTGGAGACAAGAGAGGCAGGGACAAATGTTCTGGTTTGGTATAAAATTAGTATGAATATACAACAATACAGCACAAATAGGCAGCCTGAAAGACTCAAATGTTGAACGCAGGATAGGACTTGAGGTTGGTAGTATAACTGACAAATAGACCAGAGGCCACAGTTTAGGAGGAAGGTCTTGGGGTTGAAGTGGAGAGCAGGCTCACAGATTGAAAGAAGAAAGGTCCAGCGTGAGGAGGTCTGGAGAATGATGAGCGTCTTGATCAGAGTTGTTTTAGACACTCCAAAGCATGGGGACCGAAGCAAAACAGCACAACCACTTATACTCAGCCTGAACACTGATTTATAATAGCTAGAAAAACACACTCACAGGACCAAGTAACCATTAAAGAAATACAACTCTTTTTCTTATCAGTGTCACTATTTTTATAACCCCGAAATGTAATTAGGAGTGTGTGTGCTACAATTTGCTGAGGCGGACACATTGGCAGGCATTTTGTCATCAAGCTCAATAAGTTAGTGGAGTGTTTTTGGCAAAGTTGCACTTTCATATTTATCTACTTTCACAAATCACGTTCGTCTTGAGAACACATATTTCATATACCACAAACACATGATGGAATAACACATGACAGAACCATCTCGGAATCACATTCTTCATCTATGAAGACATTTGGCCCATTCGGACAATCATTCTTCCAAAACATCCCTGAAAATACGGAGGTCATTTTGACTGCTAAAATAAGATGTGGTATGTGCAGTGCTGATATGCCAGACTGCCACTTTCCAAGTGTATATGTGTGTGTGAGTGTGTATATGTGTGTGTGTGAGTGAGGTAAGAGCACAGATTAACCATGGCCGATGATTAATACAACTTGACTTACTGACTTACTGTGAGCAATTATGGCCATGTCTTTTCTCAAGCTTGACTTTCTCACACTTGCCGTGGAACACATGGGGGTCCTGAAACATGTGCGCACCAAACACACACACACATATGCCACATATCGCCAGCCCACCCTCTGCTCAACCTCAAAACCACAAAGGGTTAAATATAATCAATCTTCTTTAACAATGCTGTCAGGGCACTGTCTGAGAGCTCTGACAGAAGCACACAGATACTGGCTGCACACTGATGATGGTGTGTATATGAGTACACCTCTGTGGACAGAATTTGCATGCTGAAGTCAATGGGTATGCACTTGTGTATGTATGTATGGGCATATGTAGTACATGTGTACAGTGGTTTAAAGTGTGTGTGTGTGTGTGTGTGTGTTACCTGAGGGGACTTGTGGGATCTCCAGCTGTACTGGTGGCTGTGGAGGCTGGCCAGAAGCACATTCTCATCTGTGTCCACCTGGCCAAAGCGCAGTGTCTCGTGGGTGTCGTTACAGATCACATAGTGGCTGTAGACAAGCTCCTCAGCCTCTGGGTTGCCATTCTGAGAGAAAACATGTGGGTGACAGGGTGAGATAGGAGATATTGGTGGATGCATGAATGCACAGAAGGAGAAAGAAGAGGGGTGACATATGAAAGAGAGCTTGCGAATAAAAGGGTACGCAAATAGTTCCAGATGTGTATGTTTATGGATGGTGTTAATGTACAATATATGTGTAGTGTGTTAATAAACACATATGCAAGTGTCAACAATATATGCATTTACTATTTTACAAATGAAGATTTTGATTTGCAGCACAGCCATCAGTCAGTAGGAGAAATAGATAAGTGATAGCATCTGTGGTAGCACCTCAACCTTGACACACGGAAGTGAATCATATCACAGTCTGACAGCTCTCCATCCTGAAGCAGCTTAGATTGGGCTTCAGGGTCAACTCGAAGCCTGATTCCAAAGTACTTCCAGGAGGTGTCTATCTGTAGGAAAGTCCTGACTTTTTCACATTCTTCTTTGAGCAGATAAATGTTGGTCACTGGTGAGGCAAACAGGCGTGGAGAGGCCAACTCATTTCAAATGACAAGTCTGTTTGTGTGCGCATGTTTTTCCCTAACATTCTCACAATGCTTGGAACAAAGTGGGCCTTTAAGTAGGCATTCCTGTCAGTAAGAGTCATCAATATATTGTGGTTTGTTAGTAGAAAACAATTTGGTGGAGGCTGGCCCTCCGACAGCAATGGGTCAATGAGAAAGCCTTGCAGAAAACTCAAGCCATGCGAGTCGTACAGGGATGCTGTCCACTCTTACGTCACCTTGCATGCAAGAGCAAAGAGCTCACTGGCCTGCTATTGAAAACACTGGTTTAACAGGGAGAGAGGAGTGTGTCAAGATTCCTGCACACAGGAACTCAACTACACAATTTCAAAACAGCATACAGTGTGCATGTGAGTTGGATAGAGCGTGTATGGGTGCAAGTGTAGGTGTAACTTTTATTTGAGCTCCGTCCAAAGGCTCTCAGGCCCTGATGGGATCTCTCCTGCACACTCCTCCCTGACTCTTGACGCACATGACTGTGATTCAGACAGCTTCTCAGTAACTAATTGACTATGCTGACAGTGAGGGACCCCAGCCTGCTGTGCTTTCAAATGGCAGGGGGTTGATGGTTGATGGTTAAAAGAGGCTGGCAGTAAAAGCTCAATGTTTGACTGCCAAGCACGTTCAGGGTCCCGGGGTTGTTGATGCTTCGAGAACGGATGGGAAAGTTTACACCATTAAAGAGAACACTTGATGATATATGTGAGAGAGAGGTAGAGGGAGCAAAATATAGATGGGACAGCTGCGACAGTGGGTTCAATCCATTCCAGTTTTATAGCGGAACACTATCTGTGCTCCCTTTCTAATCTGACACTGCGATTTACAAACTTCCTGCTGCCATCTTAATATGCCATTGCTAAGTCTGCTCTTTGATGGTATCGCCTTTCCACACCGATTCATGAGGCAACGTGATACAGACATCAGAAAAGCTTCCTCCAGTAATCATAATCACTCCCTGTCTATCCAGGGATTTTAAGTGGACAAATACTAGGACAAATGTATTTAAACAGTCAACACATCTTCCTTGTTAAACAGCACAAGATGACAGCTTCTTCTTTAAACTCCATTCCTCTAATCCACCTGGATACTGTTACTTCAGTTTTCATGCAGTCTAGCCCAGATCTGCATGGCAGAATGGCACATATATAAATGGCAAGGTACAGTAAAATGTCTGGAAAAAAGATTGTAAATAATGACACCTACTCAAGAGAAATACTCATGAAACATGACACCGTGGAGACAGAGAAACCTATAAAAAGGACATAATAAAACAATAATATCTAAAATCACTTATATGTTCCTTAATAGATGTCACTCGCCCACACATCTGCTACAGAGAGGAACCTGATCTCTCCATCACTTTCCTTCCGATTGCAAAGGAAAGGAAGAACTATTCAAATAGGGGAGGATCACTGTGAGGAAACAAAAAAAAAAAAAAAAAAAATCCTGTTGTCTCAATTGCACATGTAACAGTCTGCAAATGTTCTGTGAGAAAGCAGAGTGTATAAATACTACTGGGCTTTCGTGTGGCTTTCCACCAAAGCCACTTCCCTGGGGTTAGGGGCTGAGGGGAACAAAGATTGAAAGTGGGGTTGGGGACCGAACATTGAGAATGGAGGCATGGGGCCTGAGGTTACACTGAAGAAGGCTGAGGTTGGGGCCATATGGGGCTACTGAACAAGGAGAAGAGGCAAAAGACATTTAAGAAGATATTTATTTGAAAAAAAAAGAAGAAGAAGATAACAACCTCCTGTCCTCTGGCTCCCAACTTAAAGCCCATTGCCTCAGGACTCTTGTGCAATATTCAAGTTTAACTTTATACTTTTGTTTAATATTGATATTTTTAATTGCCTCCTCTTGTTCTGATAACTGACACTTGTCTCTTTTACTCATGTCCTAGATTACTTTGCACTGTTTTATGTTTTTACATCACTTTGTAACAATGTACTTAAAAGGTACTATATAAATAAAGTTACTATTAATGAGAGGTTTATGTGTACTGATGACTGCCAAAAGGTCTTGGTGAGATTATCACAGATACAAGGGCAGACTAGGTTACCATGGCTACAACTGTATATCATAATCAATTATGTCTATATGAGAATAAATTACAACCATATAGTAAGAAGTGGCTTTCGTTCTATTTATTGCTATGCATCTGGAAGTGCTCCAGCTGTTCTGGTTGTGGT
Organism: Scatophagus argus; assembly: GCF_020382885.2. Lineage (NCBI taxonomy): Eukaryota > Metazoa > Chordata > Actinopteri > Scatophagidae > Scatophagus > Scatophagus argus. The sequence goes on from NC_058501.1 coordinate 4,540,560, forward strand.
GGTCTGGTATGACCATGCCTGGGTTGCAAGGTTTCAGTTGTGTGGTAGTTCAGGAATCTTCTTCACGGTTCAATGCCGACCCCATAGGCCACATCACAACAGGCCCGCCTGCCAGCCTTGACACCAGGAAACATGAAAATCACTGAAACAATTACACACGTTAGATACATCCTTCTGTTGCGGAAGGACAGAATCTGTTAGCATTTCCAACTGTTTGGGATTACGTTTTCAATTAGGATCAAGTTTTTCTAAGCATGCATGTGTCTAAAATGCAAACCTCTATCAGATCAAAAATATATTTTAGCTTAACTAGACAGTCCTTAACAGCCATCCCTATAGTTCACAGCACCACCAGGCAGTTAACAATCAATTGCACTCATGCAAGGTTTTCTCCCCACAAACGAGATTTTGTTTCACTGAAAACCACAAAAAGGGAAACGAGTTGTTCACAACTTTCTCTGAAGCATACCAAATATTCAGCTTTTTCTAAAGAATCAACCTTTTGTACTTGACCTTTACCTACCCCTTACTCCAGAACTACCGTGCCCACATGCAGCACATTTGCCTTATAATTATGGTGTGTTTTTTCCCTTGTGTTCAGCAAAGTGGTGAGGGCTGGAGGTAGTTAAAAAGTTACAGGGCTGCTGCTGTTCAGACCAATCAAGGCGATACAGGAGGTTTAATCGTTTTATGGATAAATCCCTTACTAGTGGACATGTAAACAAAGGCTTCAGGGTTTGTGTTTGAGTGACAATAGTTGATGAGTGAATTTGAGAATACGTCTGTGTCAAAAGTTAAGATTGTGTAGTGTTTGAAAGAAGAAGGGTATTTTGAGTGTGTTTGTATGTGTGAGCACTGTAGGCCACGTTTTTTGGCTCTCAAGATACTGGGCAAAGATACCCTTCAAAAAGCCAAATATATCACCCAATCAGTATCAGTAAAGCCTTGGCTAGAGTATATGACCAAGTAATAACCTAATGTTGGGCAAGGCCCACCATGGATACCAACATGTCCAAAACACTCCAGTAAAGCTGCAATATGACCATTCATTACAACACCACCAACGCTCTCAAGTCTTATTTATGGCTAAATTAACCAGCAGAAATAGGGAACATTCTCTAGCATGCTCTACATGATGCAATGATGAAGCCAAGGGTCAATTATGACCCAACATCCAACATGGTCGGTTAAGAGGTTTTGATGAGTCAATGATGCCACTGGGTGAAAACAAAGGTAAGAAACCACTGCCCACAACAATCATTTTGTAGCAGATTTTCTATATAGTTTAATTTTATTTTCCACAGGTAAAAGATCACAGCTGTTCCTAGAAAAACACAAGCTATTATTTCTCTCACCTGGCAGTCAGAGTCAGTATGCATGTAAAACCATCAGAGTACCTCACGTCTCCAGAGGCCAGTATATGAGTCAGCACAGCCACAGCTGAGCTGAGCTGAGCCATGATAGGACATACAAAGCCAGAGAGGCCAGGGTGTGTGTGTGTGTGTGTGTTTGTATGTGCGTGTGCAGTAGACAAGTGGGTGGAGGACTAGGGCCAGATGAAGTCTTGGCAGGTGTCACCACTCAAGTTTTACCGTGTTTTCATGGGCATCACTTCACACACAAATATGCTGGCTACCAGAGGCAGTGCTGAGAGCTGAGAACTGAGAGATGACGAGGACCGTAGGACTAGAAGCCCAAGAACAGACACACTGTAGCCTCTTAGTCAGAGTTTACAGCAAACTGAAAGGCAGTTCCATCCTGCAAATTTTATTACTGCTGGCACACAACCGAAACCGTTCACATGAAATCCACTTTGTTGTGAGTTTGTTTAGCTGATACTCCATCTGGGACAAAAGACAGTCTTTCACCATATTCTCTAACTGTACGTATGGATTTCCTCTATGGATTTACTAGCCCCTGGCTCAAATTATACTGTCAGAGCTATAGGCAAGTGCTAGCCATCAAACAAGCAAATCCCTTGTTGTTGTTTGAATGTATCAAATACAAATGTGACCATACAAATGATTACCTTTGGTCACTTCAATTGCTCTTCCTCATGCAGCAGTGAAAATTTGCCTTTCATGTTCAAATGAACTATTTCGAACAACTTCAGGATCCCTAAGATGCCGCTTTATTCCCAAGTTATTTCAAAATCAGCAATCTCTAAATAACAACTTGATTTGTGAGCATCAGCTTTTATACTTAATTTTTTTTTTTGGAGTGTGGTCATAAACATACATGTGCTGCAGTCAGTACGACCTAAATTCTCTGTTACCTGTTGCCAGCTGTGCAGGGCAGTGTCCACAGTGTGGATGGCAAACTGGCTGATATTAAGGAACACTGGGTCCACAAACACATTCACATCCAACGTAGTGTTCTGGGGGGAGGAGGTGGCTGCAGCCTGGCCCTAAAAACCACAAGAAATTAAATTCGAAATTAACTTGATTTCCCTGATCAGTGCTTTGAACCAAAATATATCAGAGAGACACAAAACTAATATAAATAGGTGAGCTCTACCTGCAATGCACTAGGCTGGAGGAGCTGAATCTGGGTTAGATTTCGGTACTCCAGCAGCTTGCAGTCTAGTTGGGTAGAAAAGCTGAACTCCTGACACTGACGTGGTCCATTATTCCACTGGCGCAGGAAGACCCGTGGCTCCCGAGCACCAATCAGCATGAACTCCTGCTCCTGAGGTAACTTCCTGTCTGGCTGGAAGGGACGGAGTAGTCGAGATGGGACTGGAGGAATAAGACACAGTACTTGTATTTAGAGACTGGACTGTGGGACACATTTTAAGAAAACATGAAATAATGACCATAATTTCCATGAGTACTGAGGTTTGTAAAATGAAAAAAGAATAACCTTCTTGCCATCTGGGACTGTGGGTCCAACAAAAATTAAATACATAGCTCACAGTTTTAATAAATGCAAACCATCTCTTTGATGATGATGAATGCAAGTAAATTACAGTGAACAACCATTGGCTCTGTATTTCCTGCTACCATAATCCACCAACAAACATGAGAAGAAGAATGAACCTTCATGAACCTCCACCAACGGAATAAATATATACACTACATTCATTCATAATACACCTAATACTCAGCCTTATTACTTTGTGACTGCCTACTCTTTATCCTACCTGTGCCCAGCTGTTCAAGGTGGTGACACAAGTGAACATCCAGCTGTGCTAGTTGTAAGGACACCCCCAAGGAGGGGACAAACCAGGGCGCAAAGCAGGAGTCGACACGGGTGCAGGCTGCCAATGCGATTGGAGACACCAACTGATCGCAGGGCAGCTGGGACCCACACTCACTATCCGAACTGGAGGGGGAAGAGGAGATAACCAAATATTTACAGTTTCACTGTTATTTCTGATTGTGAAACCACTAAGAAAGTTACAGAGAGGTCAATAGCAAGTTATTTCCTAGGAAAATAATAATGAAGGAAAATGACTTATGACATATGACTGTGATTCAGCATTTCACTGCTTTTAGGAAGAAGACTAGCAAACATTATTGACTGATGGGCACAGCTGTGAAATAACAGTTCCCACTTGTAGCTGAATGCTTTCGTCTCTTTCCCGGCGACTTACGAATTGTCTGATATCCTCATCAGAAATCTACAGTGAGACTAACGCTACATTCATTCAGACATAAAGGAATGAAAAGAGACAACATTCTGTACAGGGCCTCCTCGCTGTCCAAGCCTGTGAGTTTAGGCACATTATTACTGCTGCAGTTTGCAGGAGAACCTCTCCATGGACATTAATTGCATGTCATGGCTGATGATGTTGAATGGAAGGTAATTGAAGTGAATGACCATTTGCTCTGTAATTTGCTGCTACCATGATCCACCATAAAAACTCCAGCAGGAAACGCTCAAGACCTGAAAAATGCTGGTGCAGCAGAGTGCTCCTTAAAAAGATAAGCATCATATGTTGACAATTTTCATTACTTCCAGTTGGCAGGGAAGCCAAGTTATTTTTCTGGTGGAAACTAAAGAAAGGCAGATGAAACGAGCGAGTAAGGAAAAGGAAATCAATTTTGATCAAAAAAGACAAATAATTTAAACATAAAGGAAATGTAGAGTATGGAGTATGATTGTAATAAAACACAGATGTATATTTTGCTTTACACTGTATCTGGTATTGTAGAGTTTTTTCAAAGTTTCTTCTCTTACATGTTTTCTTAAACCTCCCTTTTACTCTTCTGGAGCTCTAAGCCACACAGAATGTGGGCTTGGCAATTCTCTTAAACTAAAAGTTCCCTAAATCTCGGGAGGAAGTAAAAAGGGGCGAGAGAGAAGAAAAAAGTATTAAATTAAGATGAGGAAGGAATGCAAAAAATATATTTAAAAAAAAAAAAATGGGTGAAGCACAGAAGATGTAACTGGATGCTGGGTGAGACATGAGGGAGAAGCAGTGGTAGCAAGAAGAAGGGAGTAAAATGCTCTTTGAGGTGTTATAGTGCTTGGCAGGTCCAGGCCAACCCATCCCATCCCAACTCAACCAAGCCCAACCCAGGCCAGGCCAGGCCTAAGAACTAATGAGCCAGCCCAAAGGGGGCTTTACTTCTCTTGCTTCCCGTGAGCTTCCCTCGATTAGATACACTCAAGGTAAGCAGGAAGGAATCCGGATGGGTCCTGACAGGCACTTGGTGTGCTGGGAAATCTCATTAGGCCGATCTGAACGCCTTCCAAGCCCGCTCCCTGCTCCTGCACACCAGATGTGGGGCGAGGGACACATTGCTAGCTCTTTGTGCTTTCTGGCCTGGGTGCACTCTTTCTGTTTTCCCTCACACTGGACGGCACACATATTTGTGTGTAGGCATACTCACACTCTCTGATAAACAAGCTTGAGGGTACAGGCATGCATGCAACACATATAAAAGACC